>NW_015544143.1:867764-869683 GCF_001515605.1 Sinocyclocheilus anshuiensis | reverse complement strand
AATAAATGTAAAGACAGTAAATAATGTCATTAGTTTTACCATCAGTTCAAGCCCGAAAGGGGAACAGACACAGTAATAATGCAGTACACAAGCCGCGGTTAAGACAGCTGACTCCACTGTGATGTGTGTGATGTTTTAGGGGGGTGCGGCAGAGTCTTAACTTTGATAAAGTATATCTCTTTGGTTTTGAGACTTTAGTCTTTGCAACTTCAGGGATCTTATCTATGCACAATCAGCTTGTAACACTCCAAAGAGAAAGGAAAACTTGAAATCGCATCATATGACCCCTTTAAAATGTCAAGACATGCTGTCGTACTAAAGAGTAAAAGGCACAATCGTTCAGATCTATTAATTTAAGCAACTGGCAACCGAAAAATAAACGGAACATCCGCACAAGCTTCTTTATATCTTTATAAAATCATGGGTTTTAAAAATCCTTATCCACTTATCGATGACTACAATGATTGGACCAACGAAACAGCGCTTAGAAAAGTAACAGGTCACACATGACACCACTGTCAACTTGCTTAAAAATAAATACACTGCAAGGCTGGCACTTTTTAATAGACACTGAATTGAAAACACACAGCAAACAGTTAAGTGTGTTCAGTTTTTAGACACCAATTATAAAAAGCAGCTTTGCTAGTAAAAACAGCTTATCTTCAAACACCTGTTTCATGGCCATGGCGGCTAATTTATAGCCTAATCTGGTATGATTTTAGCAGAAACAGACTTTCATTATACTTTAATTGTGCCTAATTCCACTGACCTAATTTAAGAGCTTTGCATTTGGTAGTGGACGCCTTCATTATTTGCATAAAAAAGAAAAGGGCAGAAGCTTAAAAAAACAATCAAATCTTACCTTGATTTCGCCTCGTTTGTCTCTCGGTCAATGTTTGTCTGCCGTTAGCACATGCAGCTTTTAAACGAGATTTTATTGCACCTGTATGTAGATTCCCACACAATTAACCGTTAAAAAGGTAGAATAGAAAGTCCAAAGGTCTACTGTAAACTCTTAAATGTGTCTTCTTAAGGTGCGTTCTCAAGGATATGCCCTAACTTGCTCCAGCGCAGTGACTGAAACACTCAAGCACTACCAGCGCCTTTTATTGCAGTTTTTACTCGAGGACTTTCCACGGAAGTTTCCCTGAACTTCCAAATATTTTAGATTCTTCTTCTATTATCATCCTCACTTCCAAAACGAAAAAATAAATACAAATAATACTTAAGCGCATGCAATAATATTTTTTCTGATATGTGAAAATGTTTATATGTACTGTAGCCTATATATAAATAGTAACATTCTATCATGACAAATAATGGATACAAAGACATTTCAGGTAACATGGTATAACTAAAACAAAATCTGATATTATTTCTAGCAAAAGAAAAAAGGCCAGTGACCAATCAATACGGTATGAGTAGCCCAGAGCTAGTCTGACAACAACAAAAATGAATAAATGTAATATAATATAAAACAAAAATCAATGACGTTTGGAATGAGGAGGATTAAGGCGATTAAATTAACATGTCCAAACCATAGATAACAATGCGGGATGTTCCTTCATATCAAAATAGAATTACAATTTTGAAATAATAAAGCCCTTTTTTTTTGGTGCACTCTGGTTACATGACAAATATCACACAGTCATTGGTACTAGATTGATATTAAATAAAACAGAATTGCCCTCATATAGTCTAAAGTGTTTTGTTGCACTCTTGTTTATAAGACTGGTTATGCACTGTACTTTCCATCACCAACAACATATTCTATTCGTGGTGATTAAAGTGAAAGAGAAAGTATTGTAACGTGTTCAGAATGTTGTTGTGTTGTGGAAAACAATGTGTTTAATGTTAATGTTGCACTTTATTTCTTTTTGCGTTTGGAACTGTTATTGGATGTTCAAGTGTATAGGGAA
>NW_015544143.1:860615-867170 GCF_001515605.1 Sinocyclocheilus anshuiensis | reverse complement strand
AGAGGCTCCAGCCCCTGGGGTGTGTAAGGGGAAACTGAGAGAAGGGGGTCAGAAGAGTGCCTCGCTGGTACAAGACAAGTGCGGTTCTCTCTCAAGTCGGGGTGTGTACGGCGTGGGTTGTGGCTGACAGCAGCCCAAATAAACACCCCTTTTGAATCAAAAACGCCTCGTCCTTGTCTGAGAACGCTACAGTATTTTAAACCCAACAACACTATAGGACCAAGGTTAAGACAGGTCATGATTTTTCTCCAGAAATCAAGCAGCAAAAGATCAACTGAAACATTTATTTCATGCTCTGTCTACAAATTTAACAGGTTAGGGTTTTCAAGAGAACATATATTGCACATATGAAAATGGATCCCTGTTCCCAATGAAGTCTTTATGTTTGGATGTGTGTATGTGTAATGAATGTAAAAGAGTATGGTTGAGTGGGAGTGTCTGTCTGGACGAGACTACATAATCTACAGACCACAATTTAAAGAGCATCTCCTTCTGCTCAGTGAGTTTGGGATTACAACAGTTGATTTGAAAAAACAGTATGTGCATATACAGTACACATAAATAATAATGTGTGTGTGTGTGTGTCTAATATATATAAAGATTTTTTTTTATTTTATTGAAAGATTTTCATTAAATGTTTGAAAAAATATAAATGCTTTCACTAGTATATATCAATATATTCCAGCATTTTCCAATTAACACTATGATTTTCTTACAGTACGGCTTTATTAATACTTGTCTGAAGTCACTGGTCATTGAAAGGTTTGGAGAAGAGACATGGGAAAAACTGAGGTCTGTATAACCCATGTAACATTTAAAGAAATCATGGGCGGTTTTGTGGTTTGTTTCAACTAAATAAAATCTTTCCTAGATTAATGGCTGGGGTCCAGGAGACATTTATGGCCTATGTAAATGCTGGGTGAGTATCATTTTGTGCTTTGTAGTTCAAATCATAGGATGACCATTTACCCTGTATCCGCAAGGCTGTTTTTTTATCCGAATGCATTTGTTTATTTGCCCTTGGGTTTATGTCTGTTTGCATGTGTATAGTTAAGGAAAACTTCCTTTAACAGTTGGTTATGGACTTTGTTTAATTCATCAGAGTGTTTCACTTCTTTAAAAAAGCCTGTTTTTGTTTGGATCCACCTTTGAATGTCTGTCATTGTATGAAGCATTAAGAAACAAAGATAGAAAGAAAGACAGAACGAATATGCGGATGCGGATGCCTCACAGTTACCTTGTATTCTCAGTGTCCTTGGGGGCTTGCAGACATTGATCAAAGTGTCTGAGAGAGTGCTAACAATGTCCCTGCAGAGAATAGTCTACTGGGCATCACGACAGTTGATGTCCTAACCTGTCCTCCAATCTGTCCCTGAGAGTGAGTGGAGAAGGACAGGTGTAAATCTCACACCTGAACTCCACTCATCTGGACTCAAAACAACCTGGACACAATTAAAATTGGAAAGAGAAATTGATTTGCAGTCTAAATGGAATATTACTTTTTTTGTTTTTGTCCTTATAACATCAGTCAGGTATTATCGAGGCTGTGGCAAAGGATTTCTTTGGTTACGATGACCACTCTGAACCAGTCAGAAGAGGATGAGCGCACTGGAAAGAAGGAACATGTGGTTTTTCACTTGGTACAGAATGAAAAGGTGACCAAAAGAAAGGCCCAACCAAGACTGAAAGGCAGCAATGAGGAAATACAGGCGGAGAAAGAGGTGTGCAAGTCTCTATACTGACAGGAAGACACTGCAGAGCATATGCGACTGCCATGTGTTTCTGTAAATTTGTATTCGTATTTGAACGTCTCTCTATGATTTTCTTTAAGTGATCTGTTTCAAAGTGTCTCTTAGTTTCATTAGTTTCTTAGTTTCACCATCATATATAACACAATAAAGAAGTATCACATTTCAAGTAGTCTTACCTGCTCAAAGATCAGACACTTCAATCACTTTCATTTTGCATCAGAGACATCATGAATGTTTAAGTAGGTCTAGACACTCAACTGTCTGCTGTCTTTGTATTTTTGAAATTATAACTAACGTGTGAAAGTATGCAACCATGACAACTGCTATATCAACAGGACAAGGAGGAGACAATGAAGAGGATGAAGGCCAGGTATGCCTGCCTGCAGTTGTGTCCAAGGAAACGATCTCCATGGGAGATTGTGAGGAGCATTGTCATGAAATTTTCCAAATCAACATATTAGAATGATTTCTGAAGGATCATGTGACACTGAGTAATGATGCTGAAAATTCAGCTTTGCATCACAGGAATAAATAGCAATTTTAAATATATTCAAATAGAAAAGAGTAATTTTAAATTATAATAATATTTCACAATATTACTGTTTTTACTGTGTTTTTGATCAATTAAATGCAGTCTTGGTGAGCATAAGAAACATGTGGGGTTATGGTAAGTTCTGTGGGTGAAGCCACTGAAATTCTTGAGCTGAAACCGAATTCATCACTTCCTGCCCACAGTGTGTTAAAGGATAAAGGAATCTTTGAGATTGCTGAGAGGGGAGAGATCGAGGTGAAAGGCAAAGGCCTGATGAGAACATACTTCCTGTAACGCCAGTGTACGAAAGCCCAAATTACTTAAAAAAGCTACACAATGGTCTTCATTCAGAGAGCATTAGTACCAGGTTCTGCTCAATACTTTAGCCCAACATCACTGAATTAAAACAAGTTTTAAGATTGAAATTCAAGCCTGCCGTTCAGAGGGTCAGTACAACAAATCAACAGCCGTAATCTCAATACCACGTGCTCTGTGCAGTGTATAATGACTGTTTTTCCCAGCTCTCCAAGAAACAGTAGGGGATTTCTTCTTTGTGGACAGATTTGTCATCTGGGAAAGGCAAATCTCTGCTGATTCCCAGTGCTCCTCATGCAGCCCGGCTTAATTTACACCTGCTGCTGATGGCCGGCAGTAGAACCACCCCGCTGAGAAAGCTAATCTCCCTCTGGAGAAATTAATCAATTATCATGGGCTGTTTTCATGTGGAGATCAGATGGCAAACACAGATGACCAGAGGTAGATAAACATATGGTTGCTGTATAGCAATGAAATATTAGTTTGTGGTCATCTGCGACCTGTTAGATAACATGGGAACTAATTATTCAAAGTGATTCAACAATACGCAATGTTTTTCTCTCAAATAAAAATATGGACTGCATGAAAATGTTTCATATGCATTAATAATTCTCCCTTTGCCTGTGTTTGAGGGAAACATGTTTATAGTGGATATTTAAAAAAAAAAAAATAATAAACCTACTAGAAATAACAGAATATTCTCACTAATTTTTACTTTTTTTTATGAATGGATCAGATCAATGCAAAAACAACTTTCTTGGGGAAAATCTAGTTATATATAATAACAACAAAATGTACTTTGCATCATAAAGCAGTAAACAACATTGGGTAAGTAAAACAAATTGACAAGGACTGCATGAAAATGTTTCATTTGTATTATTGATTCTCTCTTTGACTGTTTGATCAAACATGACTACAGACGATAATATAAAAAAAAAAACACCCTCGTACTTATGAAACCCACTTAGATTTTTGGAGATAAAAGAAATAATATTCTTGCTATAGCTTTTTAATCTTGTTTTCCAAACATTACAATAATTAATGGGTCTAATTCCTCCATGCGAAGAATTAAGGCAAGAGCAATTTTTAGGGGGAAACTCTAGTAACATACAAAAATAAATAAATGTATTCTGCATCATGAACTAATGGACAACATTGCATGCCGAGTGAATAAAAAACCAAACTGTCAAAAGTTAACGTCAGCACATATGCACAACCCCTTGGCACAGCAACAAAAACCTTTTCATCAAGGTTCCCATTTAACAAAGGCAATTGCACAACACATTAGAAATCCAGTACAAACTTCAACTCTTCACTGAAGGGATACAGCAATAATTATTTATCACAAAAAAAGGAAAAAAATTTTAGCATCAAGGCAAACGAATATCTTAAAATACCTAGAAGAGTATAAACATTCAAATCAGACTACTGTTTTCTTCATCATCTGTTTTTATAAAGTGCCACCGAATTCTTCTTCATCAGGAAATGCAACAATAGTTTGTAAAATACATCTACTGTATATAATGCGGCAATCTTTGACTGCATAGCAGTACAAGTTTTGCTTTTATTCCCCATCTCATAAGCCGTCTTGCGTAGTTCAGAGGGAAAGGTCAGATTCCATGGTGTCAGTTTCCAACAGGAACTTTGTGCTTGTTCCAACCTCTTCTGGGATACTTGGATTGGAGTCACCGTTAACGTTGGCTCTGTGGAACATCAAGCCTGTGAAAAAAACAAGAGGCGCATTGATCACTTTTTTATGGCGTGCTCCATTTTTAGGGCCACAACAATATTTATTCCTTCTAGATTCAGTGACTGCTCAACCAACAACAGTAGGTGCAAACTAAGCTTTTAGGTCATTCAAGAATTTAATTTGATCTGTGTGTGGGCACAGCGTCAGGTTTAAGTCTGTGTGTGTGTGTGTGTGTGTGACTCACGCTCCATCTCCTCAGGCCCTCTGTCGCTGTGAGCTTCTGTATCGGAGCATGTCCGCGTCCGCCTCTGGGTGGACTTCTGCAACGCCATGCACTCTTTTGGCAAGCTCGACCTTGAAGGAAAACATAAAATTACAGCATAATCTGTCTGCACCAAAAACAAGAAGTCTGTGTGTTGTGTAAACATTTTGTACCTTTCAAAATTGTAGGTGCCAGGATGGCTGATTGAACGCTTCATCTACACAATGAGCCAAAAAAAAAAAAAAAAGGTTAGACTTAAAATCACGTGACAGACCAGTGGTGGTATTGTTAATGAAAACTAAATCTATTAAAATGATTGAAATTGTTAATTGAAATAAAAATAAAATGTAATTAACAGATTAAAAACAACATTTAGAAACACTGCCTTGGCAATTAATTGAAATAAAGTAAATTTAAAATAAAGTACCGAAATTACTAAAACTGAAATAAAAATAAATTATAAAAACATATAAATAAATATAAAAATAAAAGCTAATTCAAAATATTGATAAAAACTATAATAGTACTGTAAATAAATACTAAAATAACACTGTCATACATCTTACGACTAAGTGAGTGAACAAAGAATATGTCCAAGTCATATTTCTCCCCAAAATTAAAAAATAAATAATACATTATGGATACAGAAAAAGAAGCCTATTTAGTTTTTTGGGGATATTTCCCCCAAGATCTCATTACTGTGATGTAAAAAATATTCTGATTACAATAATGTGAAAAAAAAAAAAATATTATCCGAGATAATGAATTTGGGGTAAAAATGTACTTAAATATTTGATTCATTAATTTAATTGTCATGACAGAATCAAAAACAAGCTGCATATCCTTTATGTAATTTGTTTTATTTTTTTTTCTATTGATTTCAGGGTCATACATGACTTGGGCATGTCTTCGTAAAATTTACCTGAATAACTTGCCATAAAAATTGTCATACCAACAATTAGAAATAGGAACTTTATCTTGGTACAATTAAGGCAAAATTGTATGTGATTTGTGCTTGTGTCTTTACCCGAGACATTTGGACGGGAGAGGGGGACACAGGGGACATTATGGAATCAGATTGACTGGATTGTAACATATCAGTCTTGAACTTGGAATTGGCAATTTTCATACATTCTTCCAGTGTTTTGATGAAGGTTTCACAGGTGGCACTCAGTAATGAGGACGCCTCGTTCCTCGTCTAGGAAAAAACAGCAGAAAATATGACAAATCAGTTTAAAAGAGTTGATTTCTATGATGATAACCTTTTTATATCACACCCACGTATCTGCAATAATAGCAATGATCACTGTGGTTTGAATGAAAAACAGCTGAGTGAGGTGTCTAACCTCAGTGATGGCCACCGTCGACTCTCCTTCCTGTTCCACTGACTCCTGAATAGTGTGCACTTGCTGCATTAGTAAGTCACAGTACAGGCGCAGCTCTGACATCTTGGTTTTCAGTGATTCTGTGGTTTCTGTTAAATCTGCAAAAACCCATTAGGAGAGGAAATGCAACAGTTAATGGGACTTGATATTGCTCAGGAGTCAGGATTACTGATGCGCAACTAGGAAACATGAATTCGGTATATGAAAGCCTTTTGTCTGTGATGTGAATTTCCCACTGGACTTTAATACATTTAATACAATATATATATTAGGGATATGCCAGTATCAAATTTTCATGTTGCGATTAATTGCTAATGCTTTTATCACGGTATACGGTATTATCCCGGTATTGTAATTTTGTTTAAAAAAAAAAGTGCTGTCATAACACAGTATAACAGGTTTAATAACTTTTTTCTTATAACAAAAATAACTGAACATTTAAATGCAATAAAGCAATAAAGAAAAATGTATAAAGCTAAAAGTTTTACACAGATTAAAGTGCAAAAGAACTATAAAGACCAATAGGTATCCCTTTACAATAAGACCTCATTAGTTAACCTTAGTTAATGCATTAACATTCACAATGAGCAATAGCTACATTTGCTACAGAAGTTATTAAT
>NW_015544143.1:858614-860480 GCF_001515605.1 Sinocyclocheilus anshuiensis | reverse complement strand
TATATATATATATATATATATATATATACACACACTAGACACTACCAGTCAAAAGTTTTTGAACAGTAAGATTTTAATGTTTTTTGAAGAATTCTCTTCTGCTCACCAAGCCTGCATTTATTTGATCCAAAATACAGCAAAAGCAGTAATATTGTGAAATATTTTTATTATTTAACTGCTTTCTATTTGAAATGTAATTTAATCCTGTGATCAAAGCTGAATAGATTAATTAATTAATTGATTAATTTATTACTGTGATCAAAGCATGTTTCAGTGCTATTGGAGTTACAGGAGTAACAACATATACTCCGGGATATTGGTTTATTTCGAGTCTTAGGGACTGTCAGGCATGTCCGAAAGTGAGAAACTTTAGAAAATTGTTGATCAGTGCTGACTCGAGACGTGAACCATTTTGAACGATTCAGTTTGATTTGGTGAATTGGTTCCACCGGTTGACTAAAAAGAACTGGTTCAAAAGAACGAATCGTTCACGAACCGGACATCACTATAACAAATGAGTGCATTCACACTGGGAGCAGGAGCGTCGCGGGAGCATCAAATTCTCAATAAAACTTTTTTCATTGATATATATTTTTCAGTTTCTGTTGTCAAACAACAGGATGAACATAAATAGTGACTGAAACGCGGTCCATTAAAACATAAACAACCATACATAACTAGCACTCCCTTTCAAGATGTTAATCTGCTGCACAAGAATCCTGATTTATAATCGAGCCGTCGTCTGATGAAATATATTACACATTAGATTAAGACAATGCCTGTGCTGTGATTTCAGCAATATTTGCAGGTAAAATTAGAGTTAGAAAAAGCAACAGAATAGATATTTTAACTGAAAT
This sequence comes from Sinocyclocheilus anshuiensis, assembly GCF_001515605.1. Classification (NCBI taxonomy): domain Eukaryota; kingdom Metazoa; phylum Chordata; class Actinopteri; order Cypriniformes; family Cyprinidae; genus Sinocyclocheilus; species Sinocyclocheilus anshuiensis. The sequence goes on along the minus strand of NW_015544143.1, from coordinate 859,623 downwards.
CGCAGCTCCTCTCAGTGCTCGCCGAACAGAACAGAGCAGATGCAGAGAGGTATGAGCGCGCTAGTGCAGCAGTACAGGTGTTGTGCCGAATTCTGCACCACTGCCAGATTATGTACTCCCTTGTTGAAGTCGCTACCTGATTGCCTAATTCTAACCCCACCCCTCCCCCACACCTACTCCTAAACCTACCAATACTAGGGGGTGCATAATCTAGTAATGGGAAGTTCGGATCATTTCTTTCCGGCTCAGACTGCATTGGTTAAACTTATGGGGCTGTCACGTGATGAACGAATGACTCGAAAAACCCGAAGACTCGAAACAGGTGAACTACTTGACTAATTCCAGTACAGAACCTATAGGATGTTGCGCATGCGCGACTGAACGAATCACTCCCCGAGACGACTCCTTCTTTCCGAGTCACATTAAAGATTCGTTCAAAATGAACAAATCGTTCAAGAACGACCCAACACTAACATAATCGGGCAGGGTGCAAATTTCGGCACTACACCGGTGTTGTGCAAATTTAGGCACTACACCGGCGAGTCTACGTAAATATGGGTTTAAGAAGTTAATAGATTTGTCGCTTGGCACTGTTTTTTTTTAAACCGCTAAAGGGGTCTGAAAAATCGCCACTGGCTGCAGTGACGATGTTGTTACGCTGACGTGAAGCTCAAGCTCGCGCTGTGAAACAGGCGTCATTCTGTGATATGAAACCACATTTAGTCACGAAAAGAAGTTATTTCAAACACTCGACTGATGTTATGCAGTGAATTTGGAGTAAAAGTATGTCAATAAATCTCTCTGCTGGACAACAGGTTTGTAAACATGATCATACATGCAGAATTATATCGCAAACATGCGACTGTAGTACATTTATTCATTGCACAGCCCTGACCAAACCAGTTCCAGATTGTAAATGCAGTAGGGATGGGCGTATCGATCCGAAGTATCGATATATCGATACTGACGCGAGTATCGAAAGTATCGATACTCAAACAAAAAATATCGA
>NW_015544143.1:857148-858200 GCF_001515605.1 Sinocyclocheilus anshuiensis | reverse complement strand
GAAAGTATGCATCCTTTAGATCGATGGTCACAAACCAATCTCCGGATTGGACCTGAGACAGAATGGACTTCACTGTTAACATTTTGAACTTGCTCACTCTGAGCACGAGGTTTAGACGACGTAAGTCCAAAATCGGACGTAACCCACCATCTTTCTTGGGTACAACAAAATACCGGCTGTAGAAGCCTGACTCCATCTGAGTGGGGAGTATCTCCTCTATAGCCCCTTTCTCTAGGAGTGATACGATCTCCTGACCTAAAATCGAGGCGTCCCCAGGACGTACCGTCGTAGGGAGAACCCCGCTGAAAGGAGGTGGCCCTTTCCGAAACTGGATAGTGTACCCGTGTCGAATGGTGCGTAGTACCCACCGTGAAATATCGGGCAGGCGTCTCCACGCGGCCCAGTAGTCTGCCAGGGGTCTTGGGTGTTCAACGGTTGAAACGTCCACCTGATTTTCCCGTATCGGATCCCGAAGCACCTGAGTGGTGGGAAAAACTATAATGGGAAGATGTCCGATTGTTCTGTCGGGCCTGCCCATTGCCCCAACAGTGGGAGCTTTGGAGGCCGTCATAAACGGGCCATGCTCGCATGACCCTTGGGCTCTTTCCCGAACTCTGAAGGCTGGAATGCGCAGAGTATCCGAGGAGGTGCTCGTCGTAAGGACTCGATCTAAAACTGCCCGAGGCGCAATATGCGGCGGGACCGTCAAGATCGAAGTCTGGAGGCCACAGCGAGAGAGTCGAATGCGCTTGTGTGGTTCGTAAGCTCTGTCTAAAGGAGGGCCTGGCCTCCGAAGACGAGCAGAGGAATCAGGAACTGCTATTAGGGGCCTGAGGACGAGAGGGCTTTGCCGTCGAACTCAGGTCCACTCGCTTGCGTTGCCGTGCGTAAGCCGGTGGGCGAGACCTAGGACCCCAGTCTTTACGAGGGGGTAACCTAGGCGGTGGCTCATGCCGCTGGACCTCGTGGTGCTGTAAGGACGAAGAGCGTGAGCGAGCCGCAGGTGGCTGACGCTCCACTTCCCTAGCCCTGCGAGGGATGAGTTGACGGAA
>NW_015544143.1:849170-857138 GCF_001515605.1 Sinocyclocheilus anshuiensis | reverse complement strand
TGAGCGGAATTTGCCGCGAGATGTGCCGCGAGAGTCTCTTCTACAGCCGGCATCGCCGCGTAGCCGTGAGTCGCCATTTTAGAAACCGTGGCGAAATCAGCGGTGGCGGGATTAGTGATACGCGCCGAAAAAGGTTGTTTCCAAGACCTCGAAACCTCGTAGTGGAGTTCTTGGAAAAAGGGGAGAGGCCTACGGGGCTGAGACGGAATGAGGCTGGACAAAAATCGATCGTCCAGTTTCGACTGGGACTGAGTTTGTGCCGGCTCGCTATCCCACTCTAACCCCAGCTTATCCACAGCGCGAGTTACAACGTCTAATAGTTAGCTGTAAGACGGGGAAGTGCGTTTCTCCTGTCCACTTAACTGGGGTAAAATCTGTTTGAGAGCCAGGAAGACTGCTAGCATCTCCAAACGATTTATGTGCCAGCCACGATGTACCTCTGTCCAGACTCCACCGACTGGACGTCCTTGATGGACCGCTCCCCAGACCGTAAGGGACGCGTCCGTCGTGACCGTCTTGCGGCGACACAAAGTCCCCATCTGGACCCCCCCCAGAAGGAACTGGGGTCTCATCCACGGGCTTAGAGTACGAAAGCCCCTGCGTGTCACCGTAATTCTGCGAAGCGGATGACAGTGATGTGAAATGTTCTGGCTCTTGGTCCACCACTGAAACGGTCGCATGTGGAGCAGGCCCAACTGAACTACAGGGGACGCCGCCGCCATCAGACCCAACAGCCTGAGACACAAGCCTACGTGTACTCGGCGTCCTGTCTTGAACTGGCCTAGACAGGTCCGTATTGACTGCACACGTGCGGGAGACAGCCGTGCCCGCATCGTGCAAGAGTCCAAGTCCACCCCCAAAAAGGTCGTTTGCTGACAAGGCAGCAGGACACTCTTTTGAAGGTTTGTCCGTAACCCTAGGCTCCTCAGATGATTGAGTACCAAATCTCGATGTATCCTTGCCTGATCCTGGGATTGGGCTAATATTAGCCAATCGTCCAGGTAGTTCCAAGATTCGGACGCCCTGGAGCCGCAACGGTGCCAGAGCTGCGTCCATACATTTGGTAAATGTTCGAGGAGCCAAAGCTAGTCCGAACGGAAGAACACAATATTGGTATGCTTTGCCCTCAAAAGCAGGACGTACCGTCGTAGGAAGAACCCCGCTGAAAGGAGGAGGCCCTTTCCGAAACTGGATAGTGTAACCGTGTCGAACGGTGCGTAGTACCCACCTTGAAATATCGAAATATCGATCGTCCAGTTTCGACTGGGTCTGATTTTGCGCCGGCTCGCTATCCCACTCTAACCCCAGCTTATCCACAGCGCGCGTTACAACGTCTAATAGTTCGCTGTAAGACGGGGAAGTGCGTTTCTCCTGTCCACTCGGAGGGAGAGAACTGCACAGTTCGCCCAATAAATCCTCCGAATCGGAGGCTGCTGTGGACAGCACGTCTTCATCATACGGCATACAACCGAAAGACATCGCATCGCGAGCTTCCGGGGTAGGCCGCAAATTGTCATTAACGAAGACCACAGGATCTCCGTAGCGCTCTTCGAGCGCTTGCACATGGCCCGGAGAGAGTGATATCGACGATACTGCCTTGAAAAATATCGGTATCGTATCGAAAAAAAAATAAGGGGTATCTCCCATCCCTAAAATGCAGCGCCTCATTTGATAAACTCCTCCTCAGTTTCACATCTGCCTTCCGCCATGTCACTCCGCACGGTCGCACACAAATGTGTCAACAACTAGATTATCGCTGGAAGACTAATTTTTATCGAGGGGAGAATTTAGATGAGAAGGCAACAGAGAATAATAAAAGACCAAAGATATAAAAAGAGAAGAAAATGTTAGGAGAAGCCCACCCCTCTCTTTTTTGGTTCTAGTGTCAATGAGTCCAGCTTTGGAGCTTCCAAGAGCCACCAGCCACTTCTGCCTCTCCGCTGCATTCACTGCCTTCACGTAAAAATGCTGCTCCCCTGGTATGATCAGCTCCAGCCGCGTGCTGTCAGTTGGGTGAACTGGAGCAAACATGAGGAAGTCAAAAATTACATAAGAATAACCAGTATCATTTCTCGTCAGGATAGAAGGAAGATTTTACCGATAAGATATACGATCATCTCACCTTTAATTTCACATACTGACATCTTAATACTGCCTTTGCTACCTTTGCACACATCATCTTGCGAATCATAGTATGAAATAATGCCATTGTCCAGCACAAACCACCTTGGCTGCCATCCTATCATAAAATAAAGTATTATCAGATGACAAAACACATCCAAAAAGCGATTATAAATTTGAGGTTTACGACTAGATTTGTTACAACTCTGCATACAATCAGGTATCATAACATCACATGATGACAAGTTGGGAAGTTTGACAGGATATAGCCTATTACTCTTATTTCTTAACATGGAATTTTGACATTGCAAAACATTGAAAGCTCACAGCATTTAAAAAAGAAGCAATGCAAAAAGCATTACAACACAAAACAACAAAAGTTGCATGCATCAGCAGCTCTATTTTTTATACAAACATAACGATACAGGCTTAATACATCTTGTGCATACTTGCAGTGCTGTCCTACTGCAGTTTAAGTGTCTACATGTCAGTGCCATTCACTCTTACCTGTCATATAGTTTGTCCATTTGTAAAGCACTCCTTCCATTATTCTCAAAGCAGAAAACCCGGTGAAAATCCCTTTATAGCAGCTTGCACCAGGCAGCTGCTTGTTTGCCCCTTTTACAGGCTAATTAGCATGCTAGCATGCTCTAGGCTAACTCAAAGATCCACAGCTACTCATCATTATGTCAAAGAAAGGGCGGATCATAAGGACACGGGGGAAAAAACCTTTGCTTTCACGGTCATTTCTGTGGAGACGCCACGCCGCACATGCTGGGAGATTCTACCAAAGGGAAAGACGGCTCAAGATTTGGGATGAGCTCACTGTTTACTAGTGATGTGTCGTTCGCGAACGAGCCGGCTCTAAGAGTCGATTCTTTGTAACGAACGAGAAGAGCCGACTCCCGTCGGGGAGAGCCGAATCTTCAGCCGGAGCCTCCTATTTTAACCCAGTTTAGCAATTGTGAATGGTTTGTGTGTTGGTAAGCAATTTTTTTATTCGGTGTTTTCATTATGCATTTTTTCGTTACAAAAAAAAAAAAAAAAAGAATACACAGGCCAGGTACACAGAAGGACAGAGAGAGATGGGGGAGCCCGATTTAAACGCAAGCGCATTGGTTAAGGTAGGAAGATGTTCGTCTTCTCAAAAACAGGACAAATAATCAAGAGAGGAGAAATCGCATCAGCACATCCAAGCTGAGGCATCTGATATTTCTGAATGCCAACCTGCACTAAAGACTAAAGTGTCTTAATGTTAAGACTTTTGCCTTTATTTATTTGATTTGTTTGCTGTGATTTTTTTGTAACGAAAAAAAAGCATAAAAATTAGGCTTTTATGAAAACACTGAATAAAAAATTGCTTACCAACACACAAACCATTCACTAAATTGGGCTCAAATAGAAGGCTCCGAGTGATACTAAATGAAGAGCCATTTGGGAGCCGTAAGAGCCGGCTCTTCTAGGGGAGCCGAGCCAAAAGAGCCGAATCTTTGAAAAGAGCCGGACTTCCCATCACTACTGTTTACAGACTGAACCGGAAGAGGCGTTTTATTTAGAGATTCTTCTCTGTCTAGCCACTCCACTGTAATATGGAAAAGACAGCGAAGGCCATTCGAAGGCACTACATAGTACATACTAATTACAGAAAATCACCAGTGACAGTGAAATGTCTTGAGGACAAAAAACAAAAAAACGTGCACATCCCAAAACCCCGAAGGCTCAGGTGCAGGCAGCAGCCCTATGATACCTATGGCTATGATTTTATTAATACAGTTGTCTAATTGATTTTATAGTCACAGAAATGTTATAGAAAGTTTATAGAAATCACACAAAATAAAATTAAGCAGTTTTACTACGATAAAACCATGGTTAATTTTGGTAAGGGTTGTGATGTCCACGTGCTTTTGTTGAAGAAATGAAAGAGGCTGTAGCATTTCTATCACAAAAAAGGTGGCCAAAAATAAAAAATTAAGTGGATATTTGAATTAAATGTTTGGTCAATATTAAACAAGAAAATTGTTAATTGTTTATTTTGTATTACATTATGTATTTTAACAGTGTTATTCAATGAAACCATATTTAAACCATATACAATATATTGCCTCGTAGTTTTTATTTTAAGTCATGGAAACTAGAATATTAAGTCAGATGGTATCGTCTAAAGTTTGGCAGATTCAAGTAACCAGTTGGAGAAGCTCATGAGCAGCACGTGACACTTCAAGGCGGAAGAACATGTAAAGCGGAAGGTTTCTGTCATATTACAAACTTCTTGGTCACACTTCCTAGAGCCCTGCCTACGCAAATAAGCTGATTAGTCGGGGGAGATGGCTGGAGAGACAGATGATGAGATCCCTGGTAAATATTATGTGGTGCATTAGTGATCAGTGTAAACTGTTTTGTGCTTTTTAGTTGCGACACGTGCGTTTCTTTAACTCTAATGGCTGTTTATGATTAGCCTACAAGCTATATAACGGTGCTACATAGTGAAGGCGAATCATATGTAATACTGATGTAACGTTAAACATGTCTTAACTGCTTTCATGCCCTGCGAATACTATATTTATCAGGGTTTATAAGTGTAAATTGCTGCTTGTGTTTTGTTTTTTATTCATTGAGCACTGTCTCGCGCTTCCATTGACGCCTGTGGCTACCTGTCGCCAAGGCAACCACGCCATGCGGTCACGCCCCCCCCCCTTCTCTCTCTGTGTTCTATATCTATACAGTAAACAATTAATTTTAATCGTAATGTGTATATTTACAAAGAACCAGAAACTTCAACAAAAATCATACAAATTATTATTTGTTTACAACAGTGTAATACTGTATGCTTTATAAAAAAAGACAGCTTGTTTTTGAGAACAGCAGTCGCCTGAATAATTGCACAAAGATAAAACACAAAAATGGCGAGATTAAATCTGTCTGTCTGCATTTTTATATTGTTCCATTTTTGTTTTAGAATCCGGAGCGGTCTTCACTTTTGGAAAGAGTAAATTCGCAGATAATGCCCCCAGTAAATTCTGGTTAAAAAATGATGTACCTTTGAGAATTTCCTGTGGCGATGAGCACACAGCACTGGTGACAGGTATGATTTATGATTTTAGTGGTGGATATTGGTAAATACAGTCTTATTTCATCATTTTGAGCATTCATCCTGTCGCTATTCCTATTGTGTTCAGAAAATGGGAAGCTGTTTATGTTTGGCAGCAATAACTGGGGACAGCTGGGCCTCGGAACAAAGACCACTGTGAATAAACCCACTTGTGTGAAAGGTACGACTCTATGCCTGACAGACTGTCAGTCAAAGAGAGAGCAGTACAGAGTGTTTTCTGTCATCCACAGCTGATAAATCACTTACACAAACACATTTCCAATGCTGTCACTCACATTTAGCTGTTTGGGTATGATATATGTCAAATAATAATGATGAGTGATTTTGAATCATTCAGCAATAATTTATTGGTTGACATACAAAATTACATGTTGGTAAATAGCTGTAAGAAAAGGTTGTCTTTTCAGGACAAAGCTGTAGGTTGTCTTAATCCCAATCTGGAGTGGCCCATAATCTGCATTAATCTTAAATACAGAGAAGAGTACAATTTTTCATAATTTTAACAAATTAGTTTGATGAAATATTTGTTTTGTCAGGTTGTATAAATGTTTAGCTAGACTAAACTGTATTCAACATGTTTCTGACATGCTGTGACAATATTTGTTTTCTTAAAGCCCTAAAATCAGAGAGGGTGAAGCTTGCAGCCTGTGGAAGAACTCACACACTTGTTTATACATGTAAGTTTATTCAAACATGACAGAATAGTTGCTTTATGCTTTTGAGTCTAGTACATCAGTCCCTTTTTAAACGGTGTAATGTGTGTTCTACAGTAATTTGTTACTTCTACCTTCTCTGTTGTCTTAATTATTTACATATTCTTATTTATTTACTTATTCCATTAGTTGAGCCATAAGTTGACACACCAAACCAAGGCAAACCACTGAAATAAACAGAGCAGTGTTTTGAAAGGGCCACAGGGCAACACAGGGGAACTCTCTGGGAATTTGCAAGAGGGTTTTAAGAATTTTTTTTAACATTGAAAAAATTACACACATTACCTTTTAAAAAGAAATGAAAAAAAAAAAGTACTTTTAGAATTATTTTTAAAATATTTGAGCATGCTGTTTGTTGGTTTATTTGATTATATCTCAATATTTTCACAGGCCAAAAAAGTAGTTTTAAATGTACACTACCATTTAAAAGTTGTATTTTTTTACTTGAAAATTTATATTGTGATATATTATTCTATTTTATTCTATTTATTCCATAGTTTTCTATTGTAATATATTTTAAAATGTAATTTATTCCTGCGATGGCATGTTGAATTTTCAGTAGCTCAGTTACTTCATTGTCACATGATCCTTCAGAAATCATTCTAATATGTTGATTTAGTGCTAAAGAAACATTTATTATTAGTATTATCAGTGTTGAACACATTTATGCTGCTTATTTTTTTTTGTGGAAACCATGATACATTTTTTACAGAATTATTTGATGAATAGAAAGTTCAAAACAATGGCATTTATTTGCAATAGTAATCTTTTGTAACATTATGAATGTTTTACAGTCACTTTCAATTTTTAATGCATCCTTGCTGAATAAAATTATTAATTTCTTTAAAAAAAAATTACGACATCAAATTGGTCTTTTTTTTTTTAGACTGCTATATTAGTTAACTACTTGCAACATTATCCTCAACTAAAATAGACATTTTCTTCACCGAGCAGCCCGTGGTAACCTGTATGCCTCTGGAGGGAATAATGAAGGACAGCTCGGCCTCGGTGACTGTGATGACAGAACTTCCTTCCACCTGGTGGACTTCTTCAGCAAACATGAACCAGTCAAAATGCTCGCTGCTGGTTCCAATACCTCTGCTGCCCTGACGCGTAAGAGTTCTGTTCCATCTGACTTACAGCAACAGTGTCTATTTCCAAAACATATGGTGCTAATATTACATACATAACATGCAACAGCAAATATTAACAGTAATGTAACAATATCTCTGTCATCTCAGAGGATGGCAGGCTCTATATGTGGGGCGATAACTCAGAGGGACAGATTGGATTGGGGAAAGAGAGTAATGCACTGAATCCTCGGGAGGTTTCTGTGGGGAAACGAGTGTCCTGGGTGTCCTGTGGATATTATCATTCTGCCTTTGTTACTGGTATGTATGCCATTGCTAAATAAATGCACTAACTTTATGCTCAACATTCACATGTTGTATTTAACCTTGAATAGTTTATTTAAAGGTCCCATGACATGCTGCTCTTTGGATGCTTTTATATAGGCCTAAGTGGTCCCTAGTACTGTATCTGAAGTCTCTTTCCCGAAATTCAGCCTTGGTGCAGAAATTCAGCCACTACGAGCCAGTCCCACAATGAGCTTTCCTTAGGCCGCGCCATTTCTGTGTCTGTAGCTTTAAATGCTAATGAGGAGGAGAGAGGCGGGGCAACTGCCATGCTTCGCTCGTTTGCAAGCCATGATGTCTCTCGAGGAAAAAAAAATATTGCGCTCGCCTCGCATGGTAGTAGCTCATTTTCTCATGGGCGGGCCAAATTCTCTGGGCGGGCAAAGCAGAGAAAGGGGAGGTAACCTTTCCCCGTATGATGACATAAAGGGAAGATTCCAGATTGGGCCATCTGAGCTTTCATTTTCTCAAAGGAGAAGCAGGATACCCAGGGCTCGGTTTACACCTATCGCCATTTCTAGCCACTGGAGGACCATAGGCAGGCTAGGGGAACTCATATTAATGTTAAAAAACCTCATAAAGTGAAATTTTCATGCCATGGGACCTTTAA
>NW_015544143.1:840608-848958 GCF_001515605.1 Sinocyclocheilus anshuiensis | reverse complement strand
TATATAAATAAAATACCAGTTACAATTTTAATGACATATTAAAATATTATTTAATTAATTATTAATTCAATGTAATAGAGACCTTCCTACTTCCTCTCCATCATCCACAGCACAGTGTGGTAGCATTGAATTCATAAAATGTTCATAATTTGACCTTCTATGTAGGCTGGCTTGTTGCTAGGTGATGCTTGTTTTATTTGTTGCAGTGGATGGGGCCTTGTACACATTTGGAGAGAAAGACAGTGGGAAGCTGGGCTTGTCCACTGAGAAGCTGGCCAGTCATAAACTGCCTCAACAGGTGACCGGCGTCTCTGATAAGGTGGTACAGGTATCCTGTGGAGGAGGGCACACCGTGGCGCTTACAGGTAGGAGAACATATTTTGCTTTGTCATCTTGTTCCACTGTCTTTCCTCATTGAGAAGAATGAACGTTATGCATGTCTGGTACTGCAGAGCACGAGGTGTATTCGTTTGGCCTGGGTCAGTTTGGACAGCTCGGCCACGGCACTTTCATATTTGAGTCACGTTTACCCAGAGTGGTTGAGCATTTCAGGAGGGGCAGAGTTAAGCATGTGGAGTGTGGAGAGAACCATACAGCGCTGATTACTGGTAAGCATGCACTGAAAGCCACCTGACTACATTTATCTACTCTGATACATTTGACATGATATAATTTCCTCTAAAATATATACCGGTTCTGCTTGTGTATATAAAATCTGATGTGCTGGTTTCAGACAGTGGCCTTTTGTACACCTTTGGTGATGGTCGACATGGAAAGCTGGGGCTGGGAGAAGAGAACTTCACCAACCAGTTCAAACCAACCCTGTGTCCAAGATTCCTAGACTATTATGTACATTCTGTACGTATTACCACCTATCTACCTTTTATGACACAACATACATTTGATTTCTATCAGATGTATCCTTTTTCTGCTTTAAAACCGTGAAATGGTTTGACAAATACAATTTTCATATCCCTGTTGACTTAATTCCTTTTGAAACAGAAAGTAGAGCTTTTTTGATTTAATTCTCTTGTTGAATTTCTCATTCATTTCTCAAAAAGATGATTTTAATTTACTGCACAAACTTGCATGAATATTTTGGTCCATTTTCCACATCCAGCTGAGAAAGATTGAAAAAATGATTCAAAAGTTTGAGGTCAGTAAGATTTTTAAAGGGGCCATATGATGCGATTTCAATTTTTCCTTTCTCTTTGAAGTGTTACAAGCTCTTGGTGCATAAAGAAGATCTGTAAAGTTGCAAAGACTAAAGTCTCAAATCCAAAGAGATATTCTTTATAAAAGTTAAGAGTCAACCACACCTACCTAAAACGACTTGTTCTAACACGCCCCCACGTGTCTATGTAGCCCGGGGTCGTCACATGTGGTTGCCGCAAGCCCGCCGGCCGCTCTTTCGTCGAATCCGCCGGCCGCACCGTTCTCAAGCTCACCGGCCTCCTCTTACTCAGCCCACCAGCCGTTCCTCACTCTAACCGCCGGCCTCCGCTCACTCTAGGCCATAAACATTTTTCATTACACCAAATAATGTTCTTTTTAGCAACATCATATGACCCCTTTAAGAATTTAATACTTCTATTCAGCAAGGACACATTAAATTGATGAAAAATGACAGTAAAGTCATATAATGTTACTAACGATTTCTGTTTTTAAGTGAATGCTGTTCTTTTGAACTTTATTTTCTTCAAAAAATACTGTAAAAATATATAACAGTTTCTGCAAAAAAATTAAGCAGTACAACTGTTTTTAACACTGATAATAATAAGAAATGTTATGTGATCATCTAATCAGCATATTATAATTATTTCTGAAGGATCATGACACTGAAGACTGGAGTAATGGCTGCTGAAAAATCAGCATTACCATCACAGAAATAAATTACGTTTTAATATATTTAAAAATAGAAAATAGTTATTTTAATTTGTAATAATATTTTACAGTATTACCATTTTTAATGTATTTTTATCAAATAAATGCAGCCTTGGTGAACATGAGAGACCAAAAAAAATCCAAACTTTTGAATGTTAATGTAGATGTGTTGTGTGTTGTGACATGGATCAATATAAGCCACAAAACTCCTATTTTGATTTCATGGCAGCTGCAAACAGTGTGTGTGTTTTTCAGGTTACTTGTGGTGGGTGTCACATGCTTGTGTTGGCAAAACCTAGGCCCGAAGGGTCTGAGGATTTGATCTTAGAGGAGGATGACGTCACAGAAGACTACTTTGAGAAGTCCTATACTGAATTACTGGGGGACACACACAGTCAGACCACCCTGAACAGGAGTCTCTCGGCTCGGATCAGACGCAGAGAACGGGTGGGTAAATCCGGATGGGTCAAAATTAGTGCAACCGATTATCAGTTGGGACTAGTTGCAGTGTAGTCTTGCAGTCAAGATGAATAATAAGTCTTTGTGGTAATGTTTAATATAATATAATATAATATAATGTTACCTAAACAGTCATATAAATGAGTTAATTATGGAATCATAAATGACTTGCTTTTCCTCTGCAGGAGCGTTCACCAGATCAGTTTGGACAGATGTTTCGAACACTTCCAGCCCTGGGCGGAAATCAGCTGAGTGCATCTTTATCTGTTCCCAGCCAGATCCATCACTCCCATAGGAAACAACCAGGAAAGATCCCTCACAACAGCCTCAAAAGTAACAGCCTTAAAAAAAAATCTGTATTTAAAGGCATATCTGTGGTTTCAAATAACAGAAAAACAAGTTCTTTATTCACAAATGCAATTGTCACTTTTAAAAATATATTATTTATTCAAAATGCACAAATTTATATTAATTTACACTACTGTTTATTAGTTTGGGGTCAGTATGATTTTTTTATTCAGCATTCATCAGGCACATTAAATTTATAAAAAGTCACAGAAAAAACTTATGTTGTTACAAAAGATTTCTATTTCAAATAAATGCTGTTCTTTTGAACTTTCTATTCAAAGTATCCAAAAATGTATCACAGTTTTCGCAAAAATATTAAGCAGCCCAACTGTTTTTAACATTGATAATAATAAGATATGTTTCTTGAGCACCAAACCAGCATATTAAAATGGATAAGCCTGGAGTAATGGCTGCTGAAAATTTGAAAAATGCTATTTAAAATTGTAACAATATTTCACAATGTTACTGTTTTTACTATAAATTTAATTAAGGAAATGCAGACTACTTTCAACAACAATTTAAAAAAACTACTGACCCTAAACGTTTGAATAGTAGTGTAAACTGCTGAGTCTTGCTCAGGTTTTTATGTCTTCTCTCTCAATTAGTTCCTGGAAGGAGAGAGAAGTCCCTCGATGACAGAAGCAGTGTGAAGGATAGCGAGAGTTTAAAAGACCTCGGAGAAACCACTGACTTATTAAACCTGGTAGGAGAAGCATACCATCACTTATTAAAGAGGCACGCATGCTTTTATAATATATATATATATAGAAAATACATAGAATTAGACATTTCATGATTTGGTTTATTGTCATTTTTTAATGAGAAATCAATGCCAGTTTTAAACATAAGATAAAACAGTGTGGCACAGTAACACAGTGTTCACAACTGGTGAAGTCCATTTTGACAGGGGTCACGGGAAACAAAGGGGAAAAGCAATGCTAAATGCAAATTCAACTAAGTGTGTAATCATGAATAACTAGGATAGAAAAACAAAATCAATTTTTAAAAGGAAGACGTAAATGATGCAGACTACATTACATAAAGATTTCATTTAGTTTGGGTTTTGGGTTGCCATTTGATGTAAAATCTGGGTTGTGCAGAAAAAAAAAAAACGTTTAGAACCACTGATATAAAAGACAAAGCTTCCAAGTCTAAAGCAAAAGTTTCTTTGATTTCAGACTCACATAATGAAGATGGACCCTAGCGATAAGACCCTCACATTGTCTCCTATGGAGAAGGTAAGAGCTCACCTGGGTTGTTGTTCAAAAAATTTAGATGGTCAAACAGAGGTTGAGGAGCAAAAAAAAAAAAATTTTATTTCATGGGCTGCACTCTTTTAGATCTCTGCTTACGTTTTCTCTCTTTTTGCTTCATTGACTCATTCTTCTCATTTGCTTTGCGGCTTTAAAGCTCATTCTGCTCTCATTCAGCCTGCTCTGCATGGTCATTCGTTTCTCTAACACTTTCCCTCTTTTTATCCTCTGCTTCCTGGGATAGAAGAAAGTTAAGGTTGTGAAAGAGCACGGTAAGGAGAAGGGGAAGCCAAGAGATGACCCTGCCCTTTATAGAAAGAGGGCAGAGCTTTTAACTCGCAAAGCTCTTCCGACTGAGTTACTTAGAAGCTCAAGTGGTAGCTTAGTTGTCGGGGACAGTCTTGGGTCAGGGACCCCCCACAAGAGCCCTAAGAGACATGGTCAGGATAAGGAAAATGTACTTATTGCTTTGGAGGACAGAAGGCCTGCACATCACCAAGCTGCTAGAAGTAATATCAGAATGGGGACGGACATAAGCAGAGCTGGATCCAAATCCTTCCAGCCCAAACACAAACAGCTGATAAAGTCAAGGGATAGAGTCACAGGGAAAGACGCTGGGAATAAAGTACAGATGCTTGAGAAGGAACATTCAAAGGTAGAGGCTGAAAGCAAGAAGGTTGCTCACAAATCAAAAGGAAATACAAAACCAAACCAAGAAGGTAAAACAAAACCCAAAGATGGTCCATTGGAAGTCAGTAGCCAGTCTCAAAAGGTTGTGGGGAAAGAAAAAGAAGTAAAAATGAAACCCATAATTGTTGTTGAGCAATATCTTGAACAGACCATGCATAAGGACCAAGAGCCAACAGGTAAGAAGATCTCAAAAGAGATTTTACCAAAAGGTCAGAGGCTGAAAGCTGAAATGAATGCTGCTAAGACAGAAAACAAAAGTTTTGTCCCACAGAGCAAAAGGTCAGATTCAAAAAAAGACTCAAAAAGTAAAAAGACAACACAAGAGATCTCCACTACTTCACTTTCCTCTTGCCAAGAAGACATTTCTACAAAAAAGACTAAGAAATCAAAAGCAGAACAAAGCCAATTGCTAGTAGAGGACACAAAAAAGGGCCCTACCATTGTCTCAGAAGCTGCCTTCAAATCAGAATCAGTGTCAGAATCTGAGCAAATGAAGGAAAATCCTCTCACCAAGGTGACATCTTTTCTCCAAGATGTGGGAATGGAAAGTCCTGCTCGTTTACTTGGAGAAACAGCAGTCAGTCAGTTCCTTTCCCAGTCCACACTCCAAAAGATGCCAAAACCTCTTTCAAAACAGAGAACTCTATCTGATGTTTCGTCCCTGAGTGAATCTTTTGAGGTTTCAGGACAAGAGAAGACAAGAGAGGCCAAGAGGACAGCCGTCACCATCAACGTTAAGGCAGAACCAGAAACTTCAGATGGGAACTTGGAAAGTACCAGCTCTGAGTCCAAAACCGATGTTCATTCTGTGGTGGGAACATATAGAAGAAGTGAGGAGGAAGGAGGAGAGGAATCAGATGAGGAGGAAGAGGGGGAAAGCGAGGGATTGATGAACAGGAGGGATGAGAGTGAGGAAGTGGATGACCAAGAAGAGGAAAGTGAAAGCAAGACCCTAGCAAATGATAATGCGGTTGATGATGATACAACGATTAAAGCTTCTAGTGAGGATGAGGAAAGTGAGGAAGAGGAGGAGAAAAGTAAAAGTGAGGCAACTGAGGACGTAGCGAGTGAGGCTGAGGAAGCGGAAAGTCATGGAATAGAAGATGAGGAAGAAGAAACAAGTGAGATAAGTAGAAAAAGTGAGGAAGAGAGTGGAGAAGATGAGGATGAAAGCAAAACAAGTGAAGAGGAGGCGAGTGGAGAAGATGAGGATGAAAGTAAAGCAAGTGAAGAGGAGGAGAGTGGAGAAGAATCAGAGGGAAAGATAGAGAGCAGAAGTGACAGATCAGAGGAAGAGTCAGATGAAGAAGAAGAGGATGAGAAGTCAGAGGAGAAAGATAGTGAGCATGAGGAAGAAAGTGAAGTGGAAGGTGACACTGAGTCAGAGGAGGATGAAGATGGTGAAAAGACTAGCAAAGAAGAGGAGGAAGATTCAGAGAAGCAGGAGAGTGAGACTGAAGATGATGAAGATGAAGAGGAGAGTGAAAGTGAAGCAGAGGAGGAGGAAAGTGAGGAAGATAAAGAGGAGAATGAGGAAAGTGAGGAAGATAAAGAAGATAATGAGGAAAGTGAGGAAGATAAAGAGGATGAGGAGGAAGGTGAAAGTGGCAAAGATGAAGCAATGAGTGAGAATGATGAAGAAGAAGAAGAAGAAGAGAATGAAAACGAACAGGACAGTAAAGACAAAGAGGAAAAAGATGAAGAAGAGGAAGCGGCAGAGGAAGAGTCTGAAGAAAGAGAAGAGACAGAAGAAGCAGAGGATGAGGAGGGAGAAGAGGAAGACAATCAAGAAGAAGGGAAAGAGAGCAAAGAGGAGGAAGAGGAACAAGAAGAGGAGGAGGAGGAAAAAAAGGCCAAAAGAAAACTTGAAAAAGCCTCCGAATCCACCAAACCAAAGTCAAGTGTGAAAACATCAAAACAGCCGTCAAAAGCCAAACGGGCTCGAGTGCAAGACGATCAGTCAGATGATGAGTCCCAGGAGTCTAAGCAGTTTTGGGATGATGTTCTACCTCAGTACCTCAATCTAAAATAATTCAGCAACCTCAAGCTCTCTCTGCTCTTCCCTGAGATTATAAGCTTGCCGTTTCATACTTGCCTTTTATGTTCTTTCTTGCTTTTTCCTTTTTATTTTACATTTATTTTTTTTATTTCACCATTATTATTCTTGCAATTTCACTCATGGCAATCTTACCTAATGTATTGCTTCACATTTTAAATTTTAAATGTTATTTCTTTTACAAAATGATGTTTTCATAAGTACTTGTACGCCCACACAGTAGTGAAGACCTCATCATGTGCCTTGGACAGCCATGTTCGTTTACTAACAAATGTGCTTGATTTGCCAGTGACCTTGAATCAACCCTATCAATGACTTTAAATTCTTAAAAATGCAAAATTATTACCAATTTTGTTTTTTTTAAGAATTTAAATATGCCTTTAAGTCAGATGCCTAACCACATTAAAATGTAAAATAAAATGGCAGCTCATAATCTTTATGACTGGAAGAAAATAATTGGAAAAATACAGGTAAATTGAGCCCAAAGTTAGTCATTAAATATAATTTCGTAAAAATTTTGCACTTGTGCTTGTTCTGTGAACTTTTTTTTTTTATTTTTTTTTTTACATATAATAACCAATAAAACTTTTAATTTAATTCAACTATTTGCATCCGTTTTTAAATTAATACCTGTGTGTTGTTTTTTTTATTTTCAAAAGCACAGATTATCCGGGGACTTTATAAAGACAAAATTCTGTATACATTAAATGAAGAAAAATACATACTACATGACTGTTTAGTGAAAGCTATCGTGCAGTACCTGAGAATTTCATGCAGTACCAGAACATTTCAGAATATGATATATGTACAAAGCAAATTTTCATTTGAATTGTAAATATGCAAATAAAGAAAGCCATATGACATATCGCCAACTTGCAAAGCCGTTGCAATCAGAGTACTGAAAATCCTTCATTGGACAGGTGAGGCTGCCCTCATTTTACACTGTCTCTGTAGAGCTATTCCTCCTAAATGGATCCCTAGTTCATGTACCTACTTACTTGCGTGTGTTTATACATGTAGTTTATTAGTTAGTTTTAATTTTACAAAGACTACTCAACTCACATGAACCCTCTCCTGCCATTCTAGTGCCTTTAGCCCTCTTTTCGTGTTTCACAGTCACTGATTGTGCAATTTCTTACTTTTTGCACGGCCACCATCCATCTCTCCAGCTCCGGACAGATGAGATGAATGGAAAAGTAGAAGGAGAAGATGATGAGGAGGAAGAATGTTTAGATGATGAGGAAGAAGAGGAGGAAGAGCATCCAGAGGAAGAAGAGGGTGAAAAGTGTGATGAGAAGGAAGATATTCTAGATGAGAAGAGAAAAGAGATGGAGAAGCAGGAGCAAAGCATTACAGAGTCAGACGTACAGGTGCCCTGAAACCTTTCATTCATACCATTTAGACTAATTTAGTATGAACATAATGATTTAGCATTACGTCAGTAAACAACTGCAGTATTGCTGTGATTTGTTTGTGATGATAGTTTCTTACTCTTACAGAAAAAGCAGATTATAAGAGAAGAATCTGTTCCAGATGGACCAAAGAAAGGTTAGTGTTTTTGCTTTTCAGCATCCTTTTATTTTTCTATTCCCATAGTCCCCAAGAAAACCAGGGTTTTGTGGCTTTTAGTCCGTTTGTTAGCTTTGAGGGCATCTACAGT
>NW_015544143.1:833108-835608 GCF_001515605.1 Sinocyclocheilus anshuiensis | reverse complement strand
ATTAATAATATGCATTGCTAAGAACTTCATTTGGACAACTTTAAAGGCACTTTTCTCAATATTTAGATTTTTTGGCACCCTCAGATTCCAGATTTTCAAATAGTTGTATCTCGGCCAAATAACAACTTGTCCCATCCTAACAAACCATACATCAATGGAAAGCTTATTTATTCAGCTTTCAGATGATGTATAAATCTCAATTTCGAAAAATTTACCCTTATGACTGGTTTTGTGGTCCAGGGTCACATATGTGTGTGTGTCTGTTTTTGCAGGAAGCTGCACAGTCAGGTGGGAGAACCGCACCATGTACTGTGTCGTCAGTGTGTTTGCAGTGGCTATTGCACTATGAGCAGGAATCAGGGCTGAGACATGCACTTACACACAGACACAGAAGGGCAAAACCACCTTCGCTCTGACCATCACATCCTCATATCTGGCTAAGACTTAAACCAACTTGTGTCATGTTTTGCCTATTCTACAAAATTTAGAGCGTATTGCTAATGCTTGTCTACTACATTGTATGTCTATTTGTTTTTTTATTTTAATTTATTTTTTTGGGTACTTTCAAAGGTAACGTGCACCTTTGCTCTGTATAGGATGAAATGCAAATATGTTGATGCTTAATTATTAAAGTTGTCTGATTTGGGTTTAACAATCCAACAATGTTCGATGATGTTTTTTTAGTCTTCAGACTTCTGAGGCATTTTCCATATCTGAAAATATATTTAAACTCTGAACCACATACAAAATATGAGGGGGAATTACAAACAATGCAAGGATGTCACTTCATGGCATAATACATGTTGAACTTTTTTTTTGGGAACTGAAACTAAATCTAAATATCAACTAAACAAAATTGAAGTCCATCTATACATCCCACATAGAATTGCTGTACAATGTTAAATAATTTCAAAGGGAGCCCACTATAACACTATTCAATTCAGTATTTGACTTTGTTTTATAGTGGTGTGCCTTTTATTGTAACAGTATTTTAATTAATCAGGAATTGATCTTTGGTTCCCCGCCATATTGCTTAACTTAAAGATTTCATAAGGTTTACTGAAAGTGCACTTAAGATAGAAGAAGCAGGATTGGTTTACACCAAAACAGTAAAATAACACATTGATCTTTATAGTACATAAAAATAAATGCTGCATCGTGCACAGCCATGATATATCTAGACCAATAACACAACATCATAATAACATAAGCTTACACTGCAAAAAATACTATTCTTAACTAGAATTTCATTAGTATAGTAAATAAAAACTTCAAAAAATCTGCCATTGCAGTGAGACAAAATCTACTTATACTCAAGATACAATATTTGAAAACAAGTCTGAATATCTTATGCAGTGGTTTTAGGATTTTTGAGTATTTTTTTTATTAGAAAAGTTCTGATACATATGAGTTGACACACTTTGAAGCACATCAGAAGTTTTCTTTGTTGAATATAAACTCAGTTCCAGATTCAGTGTGTGAAATGCACTGCTTTCCCAGAGCTGTGGCCAAAGCCATAGGACCACATAGAAAAACGCCTACTTTTGAACTGAAAGAAAGAAGACGAAAAAATACTAGTTATTAATGCACAGCAAGTGTAGAAAGCCTTAACTGCTGTTATTTACCACACTCTACGTACCCTGGGTGTTGGGTAGCAATGGCACTGAACTCATTGTCCCAGTTGGGTTTACCGTACAGAGTCTTCTGCTTAAGCCCAGTAATGGGATCATCTTCCGCCTCATATTGAACTCTAAAATGGGCCGCCTTTAAACAGTAATCAAAATGAGTGCCAAAGTATTTTTTTGTGTTTTAAGGAAGTTAAAATAGTTCACAGTGTCATTAAACAAGCAAGTCTTTTCGCCCACCTCAGCATCCTTCCAGCGCGTTAGATAAATGTTGTAACTAAGGAAATCGCTAATGTCTTTCTCCATCATCTGTCTTTCCAAACTCTGCAGCAGGTCTGCAAACCATTCGAAAGCCTGTGTCTCCGGACACAGCCAATAGAAATAGATCTGCAGAGGTCAAGGTTCAGAACATTACATGTTTAGCTAAAATATGAATGAATTCTTTAAGGCAAGACACTACAGACAAAACCACTGTTTTTTGAGGTTCTCGTCAATTTTGAGATTTTAGGCTATTTTGCTTCCATAACTTGACTTCTTTCAGACTAGTGGAAAGAAAACATCCACACATTTAAGTGTTTATTTTATTACACTTTATCTATTTGCATCTATAGAGTTGAATTAAAATACATATCTTTAATGGTTGTTTCCTCTAAATGACTTTTTTCTCATGCACTGAGCTATAAAAAGGGGGGAAGTCGTGGCCTAATGGTTAGAGAGTCAGACTCGTAACCCAAAGGTTGCAGGTTCTAGTCTCGTACCGGCAGGGATTGTAGGTGGGGGGAGTGAATGTACAGCGCTCTCTCCCACCTTCAATACCACGACTGAGGTGCCCTTGAGCAAGGCACCGAACCCCCAACTGCTCCCCGGGCGCCGCA
>NW_015544143.1:814183-832467 GCF_001515605.1 Sinocyclocheilus anshuiensis | reverse complement strand
TGTGTGTGTGTGTTCACTGCTGTGTGTGTGCACTTTGGATGGGATAAATGCAGAGCACTAATTCCGAGTATGAGACCCCAAGTCACTTCACTCTAAATCTCCACTTCAACTTCGCTTTTATAAATTCAGTGTGATGAAAAATTATATTCAAAATCCCCAGTGTAAAAAACCTTTAACTCCAAGATGTCAACAAAATGTAAAGTGTTCACACTTCTGTTCTGGAAATGTAAGCAAATTAGTGCATTTTTAATTAGATAATGCCTCGATTGCAAATCAATTCCAAAAACTTGTATTACATAAGAATTGAATTAATGTACTGCGAATATTCCACTGTAGAAGTATGGTGATATATACTACTAACAATTTTTACCATATTCACCTGTAGTGTTTTGCCTTAAAAGCTATGACCCTAAAGCTGACATTTATGAGCTTTAATGAATAAGACTACAAAATAAACATGGCATCTGCAAAGACAACTTAGACTAAGACAACAAAGACAACTGACTAAACCTAGTGCTGTTTATCACCTTTTTGGTGAAGACATTTTTGTTCTCCTGGACGTGTTTGTACCACACAGACTTCAGAACAGAAGCGAAAGGTGTCACACCAATACCAGCACCGACCAGCATCACAACTTCATAACGAAAGACATCCTCACTGGCCGTCCCAAATGGCCCATCCACAGCCACCCTACACAGAGAAAAACAGACATTATGCACAGCAAACTAGCAAACTGTACATCCTTTGCAGGACGTTCCAAAGGAATAACTGAGCATTGTGTTGTTCACTTATCATGTTAGTATTTGTATTCTTTCAGTTCTCTACTGCAGGAGGAAGAAATTAGGAAACACATAAGGAGAAATAGCAAGAAAAATTCACTCATGTTGAAATCAACACATTGCTACCATCTTCTCAGACAGAAACCCGGTCTCTCCACACTTCTCTTTTTCTCAACTATGATTGTACACTCACATCCCTTTTTTACACATGTATTTTCCCATTTTACAAGTGAGACTCGCAAGTACTATTAAAAGCACCACATCTGTGTTATTCAAGAAACGAACCTGACATTAAAAAATACAGTTCTTTTTATCATCATTAATTCACCCTTATGTGATTCTCCTGAAGATAGATGATGATGTTTTAAAGAAAATTCTTGTCCATACAATGAAAGTCAATGGGGTCCAAAACAACATTGAAATTCATACAGGTTTGGAACAACATGAAGGTGAGTAAATGCTGACAGAATGTTCATTTTTGGATGAACTATTCCTTTAAATTACTCATCTGTCACTTTAATCTTACTTTGGTAGTGTCCAAGCATCCATCACCACGGTTTTGTCACCTCCACAGGCCGTATAAAGGGCTTGTGTCCAATCTCCAACAATTCGGATATGCACGCTTAAGTGGTCTTCCTCCGGGGCAGAGGTCAAGGTAAAGGGATGCCACTCTAGCTGAGAGATGGACGGGCACTGGATGAAAACATACTGACCGACCTCCATCTTAAAGCCCTTCTTCTTCATCTGCAGCTCAAGGGTCTTAGATGGGTGCATCACTACCTGTAAAGTGACGTAATACAGTAAGAGAGGAAGAAATCCATTGGTTGCTAATCAAATTTTGACTGACTAACCTTGGTGATAACCACTTTCTGCTGTGAGCGATAGAAGCGCACCAGTCTCTCACATACATATAGAATCATGGGTCCAACCACCCACTTCCATGTCTGTAAGAGAAAGTTTTTGAGATGCATCAAAATGATTAAAGAAATGCTAGATGTATTTGTCATTATATTAGGATATACCATCGGAGGATTCCCAGCAAAGACAGGTTCTGGGCAGTTGGTGCCATTTTTACCCCACGTCTCGAACTGGCTGTGACATTCATCTGGGTTGTGCACTTTTACACTTTCTAGAGTCTGGCCTCGCACAATACGCCTACACAGAAACACACACACTGGTATTGCATAAATAATGCATGATAATTCTCTTGCTAGCATTATGTGTCTGTCAACGTGTATTATGACTGAGATATGTCATGATGCTTCAATAAAGGCTGCTAGAAAACCTGCCTTTTAATAGCTTAAAACTGTACGTCTATCTATGAGTTCACTGGCATGAATGAGCAGATATGGGTGTTTTCAAATCATCCCTTCTTAGCATTGAGGAGAAGGCACGCAAGAGGGATTGTGGAATTGACAGTGGAGTTGTGCAAGCGGAGAGCGCAAAAAAGTTGAGAATTGCCCAACTTTATACAGTACAAACAATACAAAGAAAAAGCATAGCATCTAATCTCTGTGAGTGACACCTGTCAAAAACATTCCAAAATCTGGCGGATTCAGTGATTAAATCTAATCCAGCCCACGAGTAAAATTACTATTTTTTAATTCAGATGCAGTTTGCATGCTTTCATTCTGGCACAACACAAATGTGTATCAAGTTGATAATGTACGTACACTACTGTTCAAAAGTTTGGTTTCACGTGATCCTTCAGAAATCACTTAATATGCTAATTTGATGCTCAAGAAACATTTCCTATCATCAATGTTGAAAACAGTTATGCTGCTTAATATTCTTGTGGAAACATCTGCGATACATTTTTTCAGGATTCTTTGACGAATAAAAAGTTCAAAGGAACTGTGTTAGATCCAACTCGTCTTTACTGTCATATTTGATCAATTTAATGCATCCTTGCTCAATGAATGTATAGAAGAAATTATTTAGATGTATTAATGCATTTGTTTATTCAAAATAAGTTCATTTCAATTAAACACAGTTTTAGTTTTGATTTATAATTAAAAAAATGTTTTGAATATGAATTGATCTAAACCCTCACCCGACTCCATGAAGCACCAAACCAATGAAAAAGAGGATGAACAGGTGATGGGTGAACCAGAACACCTCAAAATATGACCTTCTGATGACCTCCATGGAGGAGGTGATGATGAGGATGAGGGCGAGGGTGATGACCACCCCTGTCAGTCCTGCTATAGTAGTAAACATCACTATGGTTGGGTTCTGGGAAATCACAAATACAAAAATGACAACATAAAACATTACTCAAAATGTTTTACATTAAACACATCATTACATTAAAAAGAAACAAAGATAAAGTAGTTTGCAAAAATCAAAATAGTGCAATTTCAGACTACCATTACACTACCATTCAAATGTTTTGGGTCAGCAAGTTTCTTTTAAATGAATACTTTTTATTCAGCAAGGACATATTAAATTATTTAAAAGTGACCATTTATAATTCTGCAAAATATTTCTATTTCAAATAAACTATGTTATTTTGAACTTTTGAGCTGAATCCTGAAAAAAAACTATCACAGTTTTCACAATTGCTAATAATAGATGTTTCTTGAGCACCAAATCAGCATATTAGTATGATTTCTGAAGGATCATGGGACACTAAAGACTGGAATAATGACTGCTGAAAATTGAGCTTTGCCATCACGGGAATAAATTACATTTGAAAGTATATTAAAATAGAAAACAATTATTTTAAATGGTAAAAACTTTTGAACGGTAGTGTATATAGAGATAGTGTGTAGTTGTAAAATAGGCATCATTTATTTAATTTTATGTTATTTATTAATTTATTTATTTTGCCCTAAGCCCACAAAATTGTTCAAATATGTCATAGCTGCTCTCAATAGCAGCTATGAATACAGTAGATCTTTTTATATCAGTCATAGGAAGTATGTGTTGATTGTATTTCAACATGGCACTATACATGTTTTGTTATGATCATGGGCTTCTCATCCCCTCAATGTTCTATTTCTGGCTATTGTCCACTGGGTCATCAAAGCAACACCATGGCAACAGAATTTTTGTAATCATGTGATCATAACAGCGGCAGCAGCATGATGGTTATTTGATGTAACAGTGGGTGGAAGTGAGAGGTTATCCTACGGTGCTGAAGGGAGATCAGTTGGAGGTTCCTTGCATTATGAATGGGGTGCTGCTTCAGAATCAGTGTTTTAAAGGGAAATTCTGCTAACACTGAGACTGTGAAAGTTATACACAAACGTGAGCGACTGAAATGAGTTAAAACCTTACAAAACCTGTCTGGAAAGACTCACCGTCTCATTGGTTCTGATAGGATTCAGGTAGGATCTATTGTCATTGTTGCCCATCTGAGAAAGCACGTAAGGCAGGTAACTGCTGTTGATCATAAGCTGGGAATCCATGAATCTCTCAAAGTTGAACAAGTGCGCTATGATGTGGATGGCTGGAAGAATATGCAAGGCTTACAGTAATTTATCCATAAATATCAAAAATACTCTCAGAAAAAAAAGCTGTCACTGAGGTGGAACAAGGCACATATTTGTACCTTGTATATCCCACAAAAGTGAAAGTGAAAGTGACGTGACATGTGGCCAAGTATGGTGACCCATACTAGGAATTAGTGCTCTGCATTTATCCCATCCTAAGTGCACACACACAGCAGTGAACACACACACACTGTGAACACACACCCGGAGCAGTGGGCAGCCATTTATGCTGCGGCGCCCGGGGAGCAGTTGGGGGTTCGGTGCCTTGCTCAAGGGCACTTCAGTCATGGTATTGAAGGTGGAGAGAGTGCTGTACATTCACTCCCCCCACCTACAATCCCTGCCGGTACGAGACTCGAACCCGCAACCTTTGGGTTACGAGTCCGACTCTCTAACCATTAGGCCACGACTTCCCCGTAAGGTACATTTTAGTAATATAAAAGTACATATTATTATCTTTTGAAAGGGTGACAATTTTGTGCCTTTTTTCTGAGAGTGTATGCAGGACATTTAGTTGAGATTTGAGGGTTTTGGGGAAAGATTTTGAAAACTGAAAAAAATTAAAAGTGTAAATTAAGTGAACGTGTCTTTCTTACTGTACCTGTGTGGAAGGCAATCATGTAGGCCACTAGTTTGTGGAAAGTAAGGTTTCTGTCCAGCTGACGGGCTGCAGTGCGGCTACAGTACTGTGAACACACACCATTAATGAGGAGATTCAGGCTTTTTCATTTTTGGATAAGTCTTTCACTTTCGCTCTGTTGCTCCTTCCCTGACCTGTATGGATCCGCGCAGGAACGAGAGCAGGTTTCTGCAGACGGGCAGCAGGATCAACATGCAGTTAAAATTCAGACATGCAGCTGGAGCTCTGGCCCATGAGAGAGCATGCTGAGTGAGAGGGAGAGTGAAAATAAGCCAGAGACACGGGAAAGTTTCATTTCCTATTTTAAGCTCTGAACAATATATTCACTAATGCATTAAAAAACGGTACTTAGAGCTATAATGTAACAATATAGGCCAACATATAAACATTGTACTTTTCTAAATTCTGAGTAGAATCTAACAATACACTAGCAGAGTGAAATATACAAATATGAAATTATATTAACAATATAATTTAATATAATTAATACTTGAGTGTCTTGATATTATATTTAACTCCACAAATTATTCCAATTACAAATTATACAGCATAAATTAAAAAAAGCACACTAACATCAATATAATAATTTACAAAAAAAAACCACAATCATTATATTTATTTATACATTATTGAATAAATTAATTGTTTAAAATGTATAAATGATTTGACACTTACCCCAAGGATGACTCTAGTATAATAGTATCTTTCAATCAGAAATGCCAAGTAAAAATACACAAAGAGAAACACATTGATGCCAAGCCATACCAGCTGAAAAACAGAATGAAGGGTGTTTGAGAAGTTTTGCAGACTGATGAAGTAATTATATAAAGTATAGAGCATCAAAAGTATCTCTGTTCTTCAGTATGTTTAACAAATAAAAAATAATGTGCCAAACCCACACACACACACAAAGTAATTGAAAACAATTAAGAACTTTAAAACCCAAAGATAATAAAGATTTTAAAAGAATTAAAAAGTTAATTCAGTTTAAAAAAACAAACCTAAAAGCATAGCTTACAATAACAAAAATGGATAGTCCTTCATTTGCAGCAAAGTTTCCCATGATGTTGAGCTGTGTAGAAAGAGAAGATCAAGTGAAGTGAGGATGAAAGATTTCGAAGAAAGCCACAAGACAAAAAGGGATATGGTATATAAAGCAGAGAAGCAAATCAGGAAATATTGTCACAACTGTGAGCCCATCAGAAAATATCAAGCAAAGCTCCTCAACCTGAAGGGGATGGTCAGATGATCGCTCAGTTCTCTTCCTGCTTTATAGTCAAGCCTGTCATTTAGTTTTGAGTAAAATATTAGTTGTTGTAGTGTCAAAACTGATATGGTTATATGATTTAAATAATTTTCCTGCATTTGCTGCAATCTTTCTCTTGAACATTTATAACTGTAAATGGGTTTTAACTTAAGTTATCAGAAAACAATGACAACTGACCTCACACATAGACATAAATACAAAAAGAAATGTTTCTAAATAAATAACAAGGAAAACTGCAAAAGAGAAAATCAATAAACCATGTGTACTTTCATGCACAAAATATCATTCTCCTTTATTATTATTATCATTATTATTTTGTATGGGTTTAGCTGACAGTTGCACATATCAAAAGCAGTGAAGCGCTCTGAAGGACTGAAGGACACGTTTTGAGGGAGTTTCCAGATGTAACCTGATCACAAAATCTTGCAGAATGAATAAACTCAAACCATTCATCTCCCCACAGGGGGGCAGTAAAGTTAGAATACAATCATCTAATGCCCTCAATGAAAATAATGACTTTTTTTTTTTTTCACTTTTCACTTTTTGTATGAAAAATCTGAATAATGTGCAAAAGAGGTCCCCAGATAAGACAAGTGCAAAACAGGAGTGTAAACAAGGAAAGAAAAAACAATCAATTGAATCATTCTTTGCAGGATTATGAAGGTCCTGGCAACCCAAATGCAATTCTCACAATCCAAAAGTCCTTGAAAGCAATTCTGAATTGCTTGAATTTAGGCCATATGTAATCATATGATAGGACACAATCATATGACCAATCAGGACTAATTTCAGTCTTATACGCCGTATGAGCAGAGCAATAAGATAAACTAGAAGAAAGTATTAATGATGACCCTGAGAGGTTGTCAAACATTTTTCAGAAAGCAATGGCCTCAAGGTGATGGAAAAATCAACAGCTTATAACTCAAGCAAATACAATTTTTTTTTAATAAATCTGCTTTAAATAATCCAGACACAGAGACAGCGTAGAAGCTATGACATTAATCAAACCAACACCGAACGAGGGACAAAGCGCTCCCACATCACGACAAAAGCAGCGGTTTCATCTTGTTAGGGAATTTCACATGCACTTCAGTGGAACATGCTGGCTCGTAGGCCTTGTAAACAAAACAAGTATAAGTATATTCATCTCAAAGTTCAACAAATGTCGACTTTTACATTCCACCATTAAGTATCAAGGCAGAAATCCGCAAGAGAAAATATTTAATATAAGAGAGCTGTTTTTGTCCATGCAATGAATATCAGTGAGGTCCAAAACAACATCAGAACCCGTTAACTTTCGTTGTACAAAAAAACTTCAAGATGTGCTTTGCTCACACTGCGCCGCACAAACTCTGCCCGATGTCCCCTTTGGTAGCGCAGGGTGGATTGTCTCCAACGTCTTTCCCTGGTGGCTTGGTCCTCATGGAGCCAGACTGGGAAAGCGTCCCACGGAGCAGGCAGAGGGATCCACAGCACTCCCAAAAGCCCTGGGCTGGACTGGATGAGAAGAGTTGCCTGCAAGGGTGGTAAAACTGGTAAAAGAGCAACATAAAGAACACAGCTGTGGCATAACCCAACAACAGCGATAGTTCTAACACGGGGGCATCCACCCATTGGTAGAACTCAGTCCGGTGGACGTACCACATCAAAGTCAGCCCCGTGTTCTCGACAAAACGAAGGGAATAATACACAGCGAGGCGCCTCCATGCCTGACCCTTATCAATCAGGTCAGGGTCGTCCAATCTGAGCTGAACGGCAGACCAGCAGAACACGTTGATGCCGGCGTACAGGAAGGTCAGCATGCAGAGGACAATAGTGGTCCCGACACGGGTCAATGTCTTCTCGATGTTCTCTGGGAATGGAGAGCGGCTGCTCCAGAAGAGAACCCACGGGTGCAGAAAGAACAGCACGAAGTTGGCCGACACCACCGGAAGCACCCATACCTTCATCGCAGAGCTGAAGAGGACCAGAACAGCCACGCGTGTGGCGATCTCGAACCCTCGCCACAGAAACACACACAGGTATGCCAGTGGACGCACGGAGACTTCATAATCATCGTAACGTATCTTAATGGCGAGAATATTGCAGCGTAGGGCTCCGTATACAATTGAGAGAAGGGAAATGACCATCAGTGTACCTGGCAGAGAGCAAAAAGAGTGAAACATGATCACATTAAATCCAATACAAACATACTTGTGGTAAAAAGCAACTGAAAGCTTTTGCATTAGATAAGTGGATTTGGAATAAGCCACTCTACTGTGTGTGGAGGCCCAAACATGCAGAATTTGTTTTTTTTGATACCAAGAAATTACTTCATATCTCTCTCATTTCCAAGTTGGGCTCAGAAAATAAAAATAAATGAATGCATAAATAAATATGGAAATAAATACATGTGGGAATAAATAAATATAAAAATGCATAAATAAATATATAAATAAATGTAAAAATTAATGACAGAAAAAAAAACTAAGTTAAATAAAATACTGAAAATAACACCAAGGGAAAAAAAGTGTTAAAAATAAATTCAGGACTAAATTCAATGAAAAATTAATTGTATTTGTTTTATCAAGTCATTTATTTATTATTATTTTCATTTGGTTTAGGGCCTCCATTACTGTGGTACACAACATGTTGCCATTCGGTTACATAATTTACTATGTTGTTTACTATTGTTGTTTAGTAATAAAGGATAACAAAAGCAGATACCCCGAAGGCCCAAATCCACCAGTAGTGCAAACATATGGCCTCTATCAGCCTTCCATCTGATCTAAAGTCAGTCACCGTTTCTTTACTCTATGCCTTATGGGTAATGGGGTCAGACTGATTTACCGTCCATTATGATCTTCCATCTGCAATACTGCTTTCAAGGATAGACTGCAAGGTTGTCAACACATTCCTCATGCAGAGCGGATGACTACATATCTGCGAGGCAGAGTTCGTTCTATCATTCAGTGTAGATGGGTGACAGTTGATGGGTGCTAAAATGCTAAAATCCTAAAACTTCACTTCCAGGTTTAAAAAACACTATGTTTTTTATTAGTTATTTTTACAAGAAATGTTAAGGCTTTTTGTTTAGTTCCAGGTTTACAAATAATAATAATAATAATAATAATAATAAAAAAACTATATATTGGCTGTCATGATCACCGGCTGTGCCCCGGTTGTCCACTAGAGGGCATTCCAGCCCAGACTGTTTCTGCCTCACAAACTACATGTCCCATAATCCTTTGCCCAGTCTCATCAGCACTCATTGTTTGCACCTGTGTCTTGTTAGCATTGTTAGCTCACCCTATAAAAGCCGGCTCTCTCGGTTATTCTTTGTTAAATCTTGAATGTGTTAACAGGCTGTGATAGACTGTGGATTCCAGCATGCCCTACACTGAGGATCGTGAGGGAGTGAGCCTTTCTACAAGATGGCTACCAGTCCAGAACCTCTCCACAAGATGGCTACCAGTCCAGAGCCTCTCCGTAAGATGTCTGCCATACCAGAGTCTTCAGCCGTCATGGATGCCACGCCAGTGACGCGCCGGTGCAAACAGCAGGCATCCTGGTGGTCTCAGCGCTCTCAAGCCCGGCAATCTCCAAGGTTCTGCTGCCCTTTCAGTAATGGAGGTTGCCATTTTGTGTGTCTGGGCTATACGCACTTCTGAGGCGGCGGCATCCGCTCCAGTCCACGAGTCCGCACCAGAGCCCGCTCCAGTCCACGAGTCCGCACCAGAGCCCGCAGCCTGTCCTGGCACGGCCACAGAGACAGTCTTTGAACTCAGTCTGCCCTGTCACAGCCAAGAAGGCCGTTCCTGAACTCCTCAGCTCCATGTCATGTGCTCCACCGTGGGGATCTTCGGTCCCTTCTCTGCTGTGGTGGTCTTCTGCTCTGCCCTGGTCCTCCTCCGCTCCACCTCTCTTCTGCACTTCTCTGACCCTTTGAGGACCGTCTGGAAGCCGCTCCTTAGGAGGGGGGCTATGTCATGATCATCGGCTGCGCCCCTGTTTTCCACTACAGGCCATTCCACCCTAGGCTGTTTCTGCCTCACGAACTACATGTCCCATAATCCTTTGCCCAGTATCATCAGCACTCATTGTTTGCATCTGTCTCTCATTAGCCTTGTTAGCTCACCCTATAAAAGCCTGGTTCTGTTATTCTTTAAGTCTTGTATGTGTCAGTACTGCCTTTCTAAGCCTCGTTTCCTGGTTCTCCCTTGTCTTGGTCCCTGGTTTTATTTCCCTGCCTGTTTTGGATTAACCTTTTGCCTGTGTTTTGTGCTCTTGTTATTGTTTGGACTGATTGCCCGTGTTATCACCTTTGCCTGTTTT
Organism: Sinocyclocheilus anshuiensis; assembly: GCF_001515605.1. Taxonomy (NCBI): domain Eukaryota; kingdom Metazoa; phylum Chordata; class Actinopteri; order Cypriniformes; family Cyprinidae; genus Sinocyclocheilus; species Sinocyclocheilus anshuiensis. Next base: position 821,970 of record NW_015544143.1, on the reverse strand, counting down.
TGGACTTTGTGGATTAACCCTTTTAACAGATACTGCATCTGGATCCTCAACCTTTGTGTACCTGTGCAGTTTAATGACATTGGCAATAAAGGTTGGTTTTTATTTATTTTTTTGAAATATCCTAAAACTTTTAGTTCCTAGTCTCCAAGTAATGTTAATAAAAAAAAAAAAACATATGCAGTGTGTAAAAGTATGAGTAGTATTTAGTCTTAATCTTTAGTTCCAGGTTTGAATAAAGATTTTTCAATGCACTGTAGTTTCAGACTGTTAGCCCTCCCTATACATTGGCAGAGTATGTTGTTAATTAGTTCTTTTCAGTGTCTTTTTTTTTGTGTGTAGGGTGTCTGGATATTTCATTAAATGAATTTGTCTGAGGTTCAGTTAATAATTTGTCTGTTGCGGGCTGCATGTACGGTGTGAAAACTTGCTCTCTATTTTAGCTGATATTCTCAGAAACAAAGTGTGCGTTCTTGAGATAACAAGAGGAAATAGAACACCAGTAGAAGTAGTTTCAGAGGCATTAGATGTAACTCAAGCATGTGTGTAGAATGTGTCACTGATGGGAGCTTTTTAAATTTAGATGGGTGCCACAGGCAGCAGTTCCATGTTTATAGGACTTACAGAGAGATTATTCTATGGAGAAAACTTGGAGAATATGTAAAAAGAGACTGCCCAGATCATACCGGTTGGGTGAAAATATGATATGCCTCAAAGATATAAAAACCAATTGTTCTTCCTAACATTTAACACTACAGATGTGGTGGAGAATGCGGGAAATGACTAAACGTATTAACAGTGAAACTCAAAAGCTTGCAATGCTCCACTTTGGGAGTTGTACTTCACAAGACCAGATAACAAAATGAAAACAAAGCAGGAATAAAAAAATAAGTCTTAGTTATGCTCTAGAAACCCTTAAGATGATTTAAGAATTCGTTCTCATTCTGAAAATGTAACCGTTGGATGTTTTGATTTCTAAGAGTCACAGGAACTGGTATGTACAGTTGGCTGCTCATTACTTCTAAATAAAGAGTATTCATGTTGAAGAGACTTATTTTCTGATAACTGTCTGACTGTACATTATCCCAACTATTACATGACTACTTAAAGGAAATAGTTTAATTAGCTTACTTAAAAAGCGCAGAAAGACTGAACATGACCACAGCTATGTAGGAAACCGTCTTCTTGGATAAGCGGTCAGTTGCCATAGGCAACAGTCATTGTTCTGAAATATCTGACCAATAAATCTCTCAACCAATCAGAATCAAGTATTACGGACGGCCATAAAAGCAATTACATTATGGCACTAAGCTTTCGGTTTTCTAAAAGCCTTTATTAACCCAGTCTGTCTCCTGCAGCGCTCTATTTTAGGTGTGTCAGAATGTACTTGATACTGTTCAGTGTGTGTGTGTGTGTGTGTGTTCTAACCTCTACCGATGGACACCCCTTTCTGCAGCACACAGATGTAGAGCTGCAGCGTGAGCTGGGGTGCAGAGCCCAGGAAGGCCTGTATGACCGAGGTCCTGGCGAAAGCGGCCCGGTGGGTGACTAACTTCCCCTCCGCCTGCCCCACTTCCTGCTCCACCTCCTCAGTCTGCCCTTCCCGGGGCATCTGCTTCTTACGGGTGATGGTGACATACGGCTCCTCCACCTTTCCAGCACTACCATAGATACAGAAGGCATCCAGGCACCTAAAAGAATAAAACTGAGTTTTACTGTTTGAATAAATGAGTGGTTAAAATCCAAGGTTTAATAAATAGTTCTATCTATCTATCTATCTATATTCTCTTTAGAAATGTACTAAAACATATGTATATTTCTAAACGTGGATTATTTGTGCAATAAATTTATTGTAGTTAAAATAAATAACATGTATTGCCATAGGTTATATTTTATTAATAATAATAAAAAAATAGTTATATATCTTTTTAAATTATAGTTGAAAACATAATCTATTGCCTTGGGTTATTTTATCATTAATAAAATTAAATTAAAATTAAATTAAAATTGCTCTGTACTTTTTTTTTAATTACAGTTGAAAGAAACAGCAATGTTGCCTTTGGTCATTTTTATTACTATATATATATATATATATATATATATATGCTGGATTGGCTGCAAATGTCCCATAAATGTTGGATTCTAATTATAACCATCCTCCATGTCACAACAGACCATGTCACAGTTCAGAGAATTGCACTCAATCCAATGAAAGCTCACCAGCATAGTTCTAGCTTACCCGAGGACAGCTTTTATAAGGCCTCAGTGGGCGATCTGTCCATCTCATTCATTTAAAATGCAGAGGCTAGGTCTTACAGGACTGGTAGTAGGTGCCAAAGTTTGAGTGAGTATTTCCTATTCCAAACCTTGACAACAGCCTTGCTATTTTATAAAAATAGGGTGCAGGCAACCTTGATGACAATGTGACGGATGAGAGTGTGTTAAGAGAAGGCCAAGAGAGCCTTCATAGGCCATTCACACTAATTCAGTGAAATAAACAACTGAATTATGCATGAATCACACAGGGCTGAAACACTGCTGGGCTTTATCTGAATGAGCTGGTCCAGGTCACGTTGCTAAACTGTACTATTAGAGAAGGCAATATCAATGCTTCAATTATGCACATGGTCAATGCAAAAACACACGGACCGATAGAGATGGAAAAGTTCACTGTGAGGCCTGGACTGGAATTGAAGCTGTCAATAACACCAATATCTACACTAATAAATAATTTTAGGCCACAAAATGTCCATAAATGGCTTGTGGCATAGTACATGGAAAACAAATAACAGTTTGAAGTGTGCCTTTTAAAAGGAGTGTAATTACACGGAAAGAAAAGCTCCTACAGTAACATCATTTACAAATCATTTACAAACATAATTTCGCAATGGGTACCTTTTATGTACCCCATGCATTAATTTAATTTGTACACATTTTGATAAAAGTATTTTGTATTTTCTCGCGCTCTCTCAATATATACTGAACAAAATTATAAACGCAACACTTTTGCTTTTGCCCCCATTTTTCATGAGCTGAACTCAAAGATCTAAGACTTTTTCTATGTACACAAAAGGCCTATTTCTCTCAAATATTGTTCACAAATCTGTCTAAATCTGTGTTAGTGAGCACTTCTCCTTTGCCGAGATAATCCATCCACCTCACAGGTGTGGCATATCAAGATGCTGATTAGACAGCATGATTATTGCACAGGTGTGCCTTAGGCTGGCCACAATAAAAGGCCACTCTAAAATGTGCAGTTTTATCACACAGCACAATGCCACAGATGTTGCAAGTTTTGAGGGAGTGTGCAATTGGCATGCTGACTGCAGGAATGTCCACCAGAGCTGTTGCCTGTGAATTGAATGTTCATTTATCTATCACTTTTCTCTACCAGATTTAACATTTAACATGACATCATCATCTATACTTCAAGTGAAAGTGCCTCTTTTTATAGTACTGTTAACATTACTTTGTAAGGTAAATAATTCGTTCATGAAAACTGGATATGGTGATATTATTAGCATTAAATTCTGTTTCTAATAAACTGGGCAATGTCATGGCCTTGAGCAAAAAGGTAATAAACTGTAGGCTAACTATTAACTATTACCCCAGCAGTCAACACTGTTACTTAGGCATATCCAAACATTGATTATATTTTTTGTCTGATAGAATGTTAACAGCTCACAGAATATTATTTAAAATCACCTTAGCAAAAATTAAATGGATGCATTTTATGGAACGACCCGGGGACATGAAGCCTTGAGCCCTGAAGCCAAGGAATGACAGGTGCACTATAAATTAACGAAAAATATCCATTATATTTGAAAACAGGTCAAGCACAGATCCATGTGCGTGCGAAACACACACACACACCTTCATTATGTGTATTCGCTCACAGTCGACATTGTTTATATCTTAATCAATTACGTTGATAGATAATTCCCTTCCACGGGCTTGTGATAAGCAGAAACGCATCCAAATACATTGAAGGACAGTCGCAAATTGGCCACTTACCTTATTATAGGTCCCAGTTGTAATATATGAAGCAGCAGCACTAAAGGTCTGTCTCTGCTCAGGTCTCTGTGAATAAAGATCAGTGTGAGCTGCACCAGCACAGATGGCACAAGCGTGAAGAGGAGCGTGAAACACTGCCAAATCTGATCACCAGCGGAGCGATAAGTGCTGCTCAGATACAGAGCAGCCGTCGTCTCGGCCGTAAACAAAGAGACCGACACAAGGACAGAGCTGGGTAGTCTCATCCTCACTCAACCATGTTGGTTTTCTGATCTCGAATCTCGTGAGGCTGCATTTTGAAGTTACAGTGGACGCATCAAACCCCAGCACCCGCAGATTCACAGCTGATCACCGTTAACCAGTCTAACCGGTAGAGGGCGCAGTGAGCTCAATATTTACTGTGTCAGCAGCGTGTTTATGTCGTCACGTACTACCAGAGGCCCGTTTCAGAAAGGAGATTAAGTGAAAACTCTGAGTATGTTAACCCTGAAATGATGGAAATTCTGGGTTTTCTGAGCACAAACTCATCGAAAATGCGAAAATGAAGCTGATTAGCCTACTGTATGGAATGGAAGGATGCTTTTTCCTGTTGGATTTTAATATTCTTCCAATACTTGGCTATTGTGGCCATCTCGTCATCATCTGTTCTTCATTATTTTGCGAACCTTATTGCTTTTGGCTGAGTAGAAGTCACTCTCGCTCATGTTGCTTCTCCTCTTTGTTTATTGCCATATGCAAAGCAGATACGTCTAGGCTCCGCCCCCTTCTGGAGTCTGGCGGGAAGTTGCAGCTCATTTTCATGTAAACCCTGAAACAGCACTTTTTCATGTAAACCCTGAAGGTCGCCATGATTTTTCCAAGTAAGACATGTTCCTGGATCAACATCTTTTGATGATCCTGGTATACTACTCACACGGTGAGGATCACAGTATGAGGATCGTGTGAACTCACAATGATTTCATATACTACTCACACCGTGAGGATCACAGTATGAGGATCGTGTGATGTCACTGTGATCATCGCATGATCTCACGTGTTGACTGGAATGAGCACTGACCAACACCCTCTCGCTCCTCCAAATCCAAATGTCCACTGCAGGTACCTTAGACGGCTGCACAGAGGAGGAAAACAATAGTGGTTGGTATCCTAACACATACTGGAAGGTGGTTAATGTATCAGGGAATTCTGTTCACACTCAGTCCATGGGAAAAAAACAAACTCCAGTGATGCTGCTCACAAATGCATAGGAATAAAGAAAACATCTGATTTCTTGATGTAACTTACCTACTTGGCCATTAGCCTTTGGGTGATAACCAGATGTTTGGCTCACATGATATTGAGGTGATTTCAAAAATTCTGAAAACTGGGATCCATGATCAGAAAATATGTCATCCTTAGGTCCATAAATCCTAAATACATAAATGAACAAGGCTTCACCTGTTTCCATAGCTGTGGATAGACCTTTCAAAGGGATCAGATGGCATGACTTTGAGAATCTATCAACAATGACTAAAATGATGAAGCCATTTAAGTTGGGAAGACTTCTTATAATGAAGTCAGTGGCTGGATGAGACTATAGTTAGGTCGCTGTGATTTTGCCAAGTAAGACATGTTCCTGGATCAACATATTTTGTTGATCCTGGATCAACATTACTGTCCAAAAATACACAATTAACCCAATCCCCACCCCTAAACCTAACCTTACCCATAATTTATTCCTAAAATCAAAGGGAAATGATAGCTGATTAACAAGGGTGTAGTAGCACCTAATCCTGATTGTAAGCCTAAAACTTACATTTCCTGAAAAGATCCCTCAATTCTGATTGGTTGATTGGAATGTTGTTCCAGGATCAACAAGGATGTTGATCCAGGAACATGTTGTACCTGGTGAAATCACACTCACCAAACCCTGAAACAGCACTTTTTAGACCCGCCCCAAAAATGACACTTTTCAACACGTTATAATAAACGATCTGAATGGTGTTTAGAGCTGAACCTTCATAGGCACATTCAGGAGAGCCATAAGATTAATATATCTTGTAAAAAGGGGCATAATAGGTGCCCTTTAAAGCTTTACCTTAATTAAATAATGTTTTTATACTTCATGTTTAGCTGCTTTTTTTTCTTTTCTTTTGCCTGTAGGATAGCATGAAAATTAATATTACTTCAATAATTTACCATTCTGCCACTTTTTACCTTTGATATTATAACAGTGATTAAGCATTAATGTAACTTATTGACTCGGAAGTATGGAGTTTTTTTTCGGGTGCTGTTGCCATGGTGAATCATAATTTCGGACCGCCATTGATCACGGCTTTTCATAGTCATGGTGCACGCGCTAAACTCAGAGTCAACCTACTCATAGTCGATTGAACTAACTAAATTCAGCTGTTCTGAACCTGAAAACTCAGAGTTTCCCATCTCAGGATATAAGTCAAGTCAGCTTTCAACTTTCAACTCCAAGTTGGTTGAACCTCCTTATTGAAATGGGCCCCTGGGGTCCTTCTCATTTCTTATTTGTGCATCCTCATTTCCTTTCATTGCGTCTTAGCTCCACCCCCTTAGGATGTGAGAGAAGGATACACACCTGTGTATCCTCGCTCATGACTCCTCAGAAAGCTTCCTTTCTCCTTTGCTGCGTCCCAATGTGCCTAGTTTACAGTATACTACGCCATTAAAGTACATACTGTTTTGGTGAGGAAAAAGTACACACTTTTGAGTGTGTAGCAGAAGAGTAGGTTGAGCCCACTTAGTGCCATATTGTAATGCTAAGATACCTACAAGTGTAAATAATTCAAAGAGTTCAGTTTGTTTTAGATAATACCAGGAATCAAATATAGTTTGTAACCAGCCATAAAACAAAGAACAATAAATCAAATCGGAGAAAATAAAAACATGACATCTGTAACAGAGATGCTGGAGTTTGGTTAGAATCCATGAGTGGAAGTTTATTAAAGGTCAAGGCTTTAAACAGATGTCGATAATCAGGCAGAGGGTCAAAGTCAGAGAAGCAAGCAGATCGTTCGTCATACACAAGGGCAGAAGCAGAGACAATAGTGGAGAGGCAGGCAATGAGTCCAAACACAAACATCAGTCCTATCAGACGTCAGAACAAAAGGGGCAGAGTACAAATACCATGAGTCAAGAAGTCAGGCAGAATCATACACAGGAATTCAATCAGGAACAGAGGAAGAATAACGGTTGGTAAGGCAGATAAACTGGCAATACTTCGCGATCAGCACATGGACTGGTCTCAGTTTATATGAGAGTCAAACAGGAAGTGAAAGCAGAGGAAGCAGAGGGAGTGGAGCACGGTCAGTACTCGGGCGAGGGCTCCCTCTGCTGGCATGGCGTTACAGAACCCCCGCCTCTAGGAGCGACTCCTGGAGCTCGATGTGGACGTCCCCGTGGTCTCGGTGCTGGGCGGTCGGGTCTGGCTCGATGAAACTCCTCGATGAGTGATGGATCCAGAATGTCCCGGGCGGCTACCCATGACCTCTCCTCAGGTCCATAGCCTTCCCAGTCCACCAGATACTGGAGCTGACCCCCTCTTCGTCTCGAGTCCAGTAACACATTCACCGTATATGCCGGAGTTCCATCAAAGTCCACCACGGGAACAGAGGCGGTTGGAATCCTAGGACGCACTGGAAGGGGGTTAGACCTGTAAGATTCAAGATTCAAGATTTTTTATTTGTCACATAGATGGTTATATAGGGAATATATGACCAGCAGTGAAATGTAAGTCAGGTCCGCTCCATGGACAGTGCAATTATTAA
>NW_015544143.1:812415-813953 GCF_001515605.1 Sinocyclocheilus anshuiensis | reverse complement strand
TAGTTTTCTGGAGAAGAAAGCACATGGATACAATTTGCTTGGTTGTCCTTGTCTCTGAGAGAGTATAGCACCTATGCCACAGTCTGAGACATCCACCTCTAGTATGAATGGTTCGTTCGGATCAGGGTGTTTTAGGATAGGGGCTGTTGTGAATCGTTCCTTAAATGCGTTGAAAGCGTTGTTAGCTTCCGAAGTCCAAACCAGTTTTGACAGTTTATTCTTCAGGAGTGAGGTGAGAGGCAACCATACTATAATTTCGGATAAACCTCCTGTAGAAATTGGCAAAGCCTAGAAATCTCTGCAGATCCTTGACGGTTCTAGGTTGTGGCCATTCAGTGACTGCCTGAACTTTGAGGTCATTCATCTTGACGGGAGTGAAGCACGGTCAGTACTCGGGCGAGGGCTCCCTCTGCTGGCTTGGCGTTACAACATCAAAGATGCCATGTTCGGCTGCTCCAGGCATTCCAGCCAGGTAAGTACGTCAACAGCGCCGCCATCTTGGACAAGGTCAACAATCAAACCTATTTGAAAGAGGATGCCTCTGTGCCGTCATATTATTTGATATATTAATGCCAAGTAGGCTGTCATAAAATAATTTGGTTGCATGACATATTCATTGTGTAGAGAACTTTATTAGGACTTTTGCTACAAAACATCGCTGTTTAAAACAGGAATTTTGCGAAAGGTAGGCCTAAAAAATAACTATTTATTTACGACACTACCCACTCATTTTAATCCACCTTATTTTTCAACCCCCAATATGGCTGCCCACTGCTCCGTGTGTGTGTTTACGGTGTGTGTGTGTTCACTACTGTGTGTGAGCACTTGGATGGGTTAAATGCAGACCACACGTCACTTCACTTCACTTCACTAAATGGAAACAAAACTTAGGATTGTGTTTTTGGTTTTATTTTTTATTTTTTTGGCTATTACCCATGGCTGCGTGAGAAATTCACAGCATCATTGTAGGTCGTGGGACGCACCAGAGTTATAAAAAGCACAATGATCACAAAAGGCTGTGCACATACTGTGACAGCCTTCATGCAGCAGTGAGTCTTGCACTGCCTAAACGACCTAGTTGAGACACGCACCTGGGAGGGGCATGTCTTCAAGCGACTTAGTCGTCCAATGGCTGTTCAGCCTTCTACTCCTGCACAGACAGAACGTGCGGGGCAACAGAGGGAAAATACAGCTTGTAAAATCTCACAAAAGTCTTCTAAGATGACCAGCCCACCGCGAGACAGATGTCCTGAATAGACATACCTTTAACCCAGGCCCATGAAGATGCCAGACTTCTGGTGGAGTGGACATACACTCCCATTGGGCAGCTGAGTCCTCAGGAAGCATAAACTAGGCAAACAGCTTCCACAACCCAGGGTGACATCCTCTGCTTCGACAGCGGGCCGCTTTTCTTAACACCCGTGAAGCAGACGAAAAGCTGCTCTGAAGTTCGAAACTGGTTAGTTCTGTCTACATAAGCACTCAGCACATGCATAGGGCACAAGGCGCGTCTTTGTGACACTGAACAAAAGGCTAGT
>NW_015544143.1:803743-809898 GCF_001515605.1 Sinocyclocheilus anshuiensis | reverse complement strand
GTATCATAATAACCTGAGCTCTGAACAGTGTTGAGAGCACTTTAGGAGTGTAGCCGTGTCTGGGCATGAGTCTGCATACAAGCATTGCTGACCGAGAGGGCACCCACTCGCTTTCCACACGTTAGTAGAGGGTGTTTACCCACTGAGCGACCCTCAACCATATCATGAGAGGCAGCGATAGCAGCCACATAGACTTTTAGTATAGAGGGAGAGCTGCCCGCATCAAGGCATGAAGGTAAAAACACTGGGGATGTTGCAACTCATCGGGTCTTCGTGTCTGCTGGCAAACCAGTTCACAAACACTTTCCACTTTACAGTGTATAGGCGCCTCATCAAAGGGGCTATAGCCTTCGTTATCGTGTGCATTCTCCTCTGACACAAAGAGGTCGATTTCCACTTCTCCAAAGAGGTTCCAGATCATTCTCACTGTTTGAGGATGTAGTCTCCACTCTCTGTGTATAATGCCCTCCCTGCACAGCATGTTTCTGCCGCAAATCAAACTGCCCGGTACATGCACTGCTCAAATCGAGAGAAAATTTTTGAAGAGCTAAGTGAACAGCTTCCATTTCCAGGCAGTTCATATGCCGGAACTTCTGGTCACATGTCCACGTACCAAGCGCTGGTTTGCCATCGCAGAGGGCTCCCCAGCCTGACAGTGACGTGTCCGTGGTGACTATTCATCTGACCACTCTGCCTATAGCGGCACCCTGTTCGTACATAGCTGTGTCGAACCAGGGCATCAGCGCTGCGAGACATGAGTGCATTATGACAAGGCGCTCTGTCCCTGCTCTCCACACTTGTCATGGGACCCAACTCTGTAACCATAGTCCCAGCAAACTCTGAAACATTTTCAGGGGGACCGCTCTGCTCTGCACAAAAGAGGCCAGTGTATTGTGAATGGACTGAACCTGCTGTGCTGATAAGTGTGCAAGCATCATGCATGAGTTTAAAACCCTCCCCAAGAATGTAATCAGCTGGCAGGGCTAAAGCGTGCTCTTTTGCATGTTCACAGACAGGCCTAGGCGTGCTAAACGGGCAAGGAGATTGTGTCCTCGAGCACACTCCTTGACTGAGCGATGAGGAGCCAGTCGTCTAGGTAGTTCAGCAAGCGCATGCCACTGAGTCTCAGGGGGAAAGTGCTGCATTCATGCACATTGTGAATGTGAGCCAGGGGCCAGAGCCAGCCTGAACGGTAGCACCTGTGAAGCAGTCCTCAGGCTGGATGTGCCCGAGGATCTGATTCACTCTAATCATTTTGAATGCGCGTTTCGCCAGCTCTTAGTTTAGTGGTTGTAAATCCTTTTTCGGGACGAGGAAGTAGCAGCTGTATAGCCCGCACTCCCTCTGCTCCTTGGGTACTATCTCTACTGCCTGCTTAGCTAAGAGGGAGGAGATTTCTGCCCATAGCAGCGGAGCGTTCTGTTCTGAGACTTTTGACATAATCACGCCATTGAAGCGGGGCAGTCTGCGAGTGAATTGAAGTGTATAGCCACGATTTATAGTGTTGATCACCCACTCTGACGCCGCCGGGAGCACTGCCCATGCGCTCAGATAGCTTGATAATGGAGACAGCAGTGTTTGCAGTGGCGAGGGACAATAATCAGAGGAGGAAAAGAGCTCTGTAGATGATGCATGTTTGATCTTGCATTTATTACAACTGAACACATTGGCAATACAACATTCAAACAAACATTCTCAGGGTTCTCTGCTGGCCACCGAGGGAACTCTGAGCGAGAACATACTCTCTTGGTTGCTGGTCCGCCATCATCCACCAACCACTGGCCAGCGTCAGCCACTAGCAACGATGCAGGACCACAAGGCTGCCCATACTACGGCCAACTCCTTGGGCGACCTTCTTAGCAACACACAGGGCCAGGTCTGCCACTGTGCGACGCTTACGAAATGACTTCAGGAGCTGAGTCTGGGAGACCTGCAGGACTGTCGTGTGGAGGGCAGTTGCTGCATGTCCCGCCGAGATGTACGCCTTGTCTGTGATTTGAGCTGTAGCTCGTCATGGCTTAGAAGGCAGTGAGGCGGTTTTTCAACCGCGGCTAGGACACAGGTGTGCTGCAATGGCATTCTCTACAGGAGGTGGTCACATGTAACCGCCTTTCTCCGCCCCCTCCACCATCATCAGCAGTTTGGTTCTTTGTGCATGGGCTCGGACTGAGTAAGGAGAACGCCAAAGTGAGAGAAGAACTGTGTCCAAAGAGGTAGGGGTGGAAGTAGACTATTTTGTAAGGGCCTCCGACCAGGCACCCGGGTCAGGGGCGATCATGGACATCATGTCATCCTCCCCACAGCCGAACGAGACCAGGTTTCGGGCTTCAGACGGAGGGCAGAAACTGTCCTCAGTATAGGAGACTGGAGGCTCTGGCATGCGATGGTGCCTTGGGCGCTGAGCCGATGTCATTGGCATTGGCAGGTCCTTGTAGGCTCAGCAATCCGATCCTTCCAGTGCTGCCTCAGCGTGGATGCAGCCCAGACACAGCACACAGTCCATGTGCATGTTCAGAAACTCGATGGGCCCACGAGACATGCGGCATCCGCGAAGAGACATCTTCTAATTCTTCTGCCGGAACACAGGAGGGGATCGCATTCCACATTGTCCACTCTCGTCACGCAGGTCAACGGCAGAATAGGCTCCAGGTGAAGGAGAAAGATTGTGAGGTAAATTGGCACCCAACATCACCTATATAGCGGCTGAGCCCGCCAATCAGGTGAATGCTCAAATGCCATTGGCTATTGCAGAACAATAGAGTGATTCAATCAGGCTTCAGTATTTCAGAGGAAAGGGGTTTCCCCATAAGTAATGTGGAGAGACCAACTCGATAAGGGAACTCATTTTAACGTGATAGTTTAATTCTTACATACATGTACTATAATAAAATGTATTATTAGGCCATAGATTCTTCACATCAGTGAATAATAGATAAGCAACAAACATGTGTAGGCCTATTCCTAAACAGTCTAGTGGTAGAATTTTCGTTAGGCATCTTAGAAGTTTTGGGTTCTAATCATCTGCATTAGTTACGTCCGTGTCGTGAGATGTTTAAAAAAAGTGATGGGGAAAATATGGACCCTGGCAAAAAGTGATGGGAATATGAGCCCCCGTCCCACCCTTAAATTATGCCTATAGCTCCTTTTGAATCACTCTCGCAGTTCTTGAATCTCGATCTCATTCTCGAATCAAGAATCATTTGCAACGGTTTTCGGATCACCAGTACACTCAGTACACACTGAACCGAGAACTGTTTCTTTCGGATATGTCCGTTTTGAGAACCGATGAGCTGATGATACTGCGCATGCATGATTCAGCGTGAAGCTACCGAACAGTACATGACTGCTTACTATGACTGACTGTGACACAGCACTGTCTGAACCGAACCATTTCTTTTGGACAACTGATGCTGTACTAATGTTATGAGCGCGGGTAAACCGAGGACTTGAATGGGGGCCAATCTGTCAAAACTTACGTTTATTTAAAACCAAATCAATCGTAATGGATTATGCATAGTAAGTGGATCATGGTTTCTGCGCGTATGGAGTCTAATTTATTCACTTGATATCTTCAAGACTTGTAAAACATCCTCGTTTGCACAACACTTTCTGTACCTGTATTTGGGTGCTTTAGTTGCAAAAATTAATTGTAAGATACGTATCAGATCATGATGATGATGTTTTAACTGACTAAAGTTGTAATTACTGACTTTATATTAGAATGTGTTGAGTGCATTATCATCTCGGCCCGGGACGATAGACTTGACATCATTGCGTCATTGCGAATAACGTCATTATGTTAGGGCGTAAAAGAATCGGTGAATGTTTTTTTTTTTTTTTTAAACTGGTTCATTGAAACGAACTGTCCGAAAGAGCTAGTTCACGGAAAAGAACCAGACTTCCCATCACTACTGAGAAAAAGTTATCCCGCTGTAGGTCATGAAATGGGTGGTCAGTTGGAACGGAGAAATATAATAGAGTTTTTAAATTATAGAGTTAATTAAAACAGGAATGTAAGTAATTAATAATAAAATATTAAGTTGTTAATCACTCATGGGACTCATTCATTTTTTAGATATATATTTAGAATCACTAATTGCACTCCTGCATACATATCAACATGAATCAAGATGTAATTTATAACAAACACCAATAGAGGGCGCTTTAGGCACTGATAAAAACACCTTCACCTTTCACACCTTTCAACTCGCATAACACTGTTACTGTGCTTCCTTCACTAGCTATCTGTCCCTGTCAGGATCAAGTTTAAAGCACTAGTCATAGTATACAAGGCAGTAAACAGACACCCTCCAACATGCGGTCCATGCTTATTCCTAGGACCATGTCTTGCCCACTTAAGCTGACCCCTCCAGGCCAGCAGGACTGAGTGCTTTATGTCCTCACACATTTGTGTTAGCTTATTTGTACTAATTTTAATGTTATTTTTTATTATAACTGTAATAGGCTTATTGTACTAGAGAGCACTTTTTCATATCTATACAGGAACTTTTCCCCTTCCTTTGTCCGAATGACATCTGTTGAAGTTTAATGTGAAACTAAAAAGCACTTTTTGTAAGTGTGGAGGAAATTTTATTTCTATCAGAAATATTAAAGGGGTGGTTGATTGCGATTTCACTTTTTTTAACGTTAATTAGTGTGTAATGTTGCTGTTTGAGCATAAACAATATCTGCAAAGTTACGAAGCTGAAAGTTCAATGCAAACGGATATATCGTCTTTTAAAATTCTGGCAGTTTAAAGTGCCCCTATTATGCCTTTTCGAATATTACCTTTCATGCAGTGTGTCATGTAGCTGTTTGTGAACATAAACTATCTGCAAAGTTGTGAAGCCGATAGTGCACGATAAATAAAGTTATTGTCTATCAAAAAAAGAGTCGGCTCGCAATCGCCTAAATGAGTCGTCAGGAATTCGAATCTTATTCTGTTACAGCTCTACATCACGAAGTAACACATGACATTTGCAAAATGTCTGCCCAAGTTCCACGTCACCAACTTGCCCACCCACAAACAGTAACATTTCCTGTGGTTAACATAATGTCGAGAAGACGCTGTATCCTACGCTGTGAGAGTAAATTTGTTTTATCACATCTTCTAATTACCACAAACTTGTTAACACTTGACACTTACCACTGAGAAACATCCTGCTTCAGTCTCTTGTCGATTAGCCAGTTCAACCGTTTCTTCATCAAACTCCGGCTTGAATTGGTAAGGTACAATCGACACCATCTTTTGTCTAATCGATACCATCTTTTACCATGTATTGAAAGTCTCCAGGGCTGTCATTCTGTCATGGCAATGGGCGTTTAGTTTCCGACACGTGCTGTACGCGGTAGACCAATCCAGAGCCAATCTCTCCACGGCTCTGGACCAATCAAAAAGGACTGCGCCATCTGACTAATCACAGCAGTGAGGGCTCACGGAAAGGAGGGGTTTAGAGAGGCACAGACTGATTCTTTGAACTGCTTTGCACGAGTCGTTTACGAATCATTTAAAAATGAGGTAAAATTACATCTATTTTTTTGAGAAAACTAACATGTTTTTTGACCTTGCATGCATGTAAACCTGTTTTAGAAGACTCATAAAACAATATTCGCAACCTTAAAAATGGCATAATAGGGGCACTTTAATGCCTACAAAAACGGCTGGTAGGGACTACAACAAGTTACTTCCCGGGTTCATGACATCACAAACCCTGATAAACCCCGCCCTCGGGAAAAGGCAGCAAAGGGGACGAGGCCATGCTGCGATGCTTTAGAGAAGAGGAAGAGAAAATTAGAGATGCACGTAAAAATCTATTCATATATGAATCGCGATTCTGTCTTCTAACGATTCTACGATACTTCACAAGTTTCAAAATCAATGTTCTAAAGCAGCAGTTCTTAATACTGTTCCTCGCGTTCCCCTGCTCTGCACATGCTCTGCATCTCTCTCTCTCTCTCTCATTCAGCTCAGCTCCAACAATGAACTGTTCCAATTCTACACTTATTTTCACATAGCTATGAGAAGCGTTAAACATGGACGTGCGTACAGTTGCCATACTGTATTAAAGCTTTATTCAGGATAAAACTGTATATTAAAAGCTAACATAAGCAGTAGCATTTACAAATAACAGCATATCTAAAAGTATGAGACAACA
>NW_015544143.1:794274-802936 GCF_001515605.1 Sinocyclocheilus anshuiensis | reverse complement strand
AAACGAAGCATTAACACATGTTAGACTGCACCCCATAAACACAATCAAGCCAAGAAAAAAACAGTGAACCACCCCTTTAATATTATTATTAGTATTATTTGCTTCACTGTACTAAAGAGTGTTCTTAGACTGTCTCTGAGTGCTTCAGTATGCTTGAGTATGCTAAAACACTATGTCTATAAATGGCTAATGTAGGCTACTTTTGTAGGCTACGTTTTAAATATCCTGTGCATATAGCGCTTCATCGTCTATCATGAGATTTTGGCCAAGTTTATTAAACGACATGAAAAACTAAGCGCCCATATAGCTACAATAAATGCTATAACCTGTAAGTTGATGAAAGCGTATGATGCGATGCACTTGCTGCCTCAGATGGGGCCATTGTAATGACAGACAAAACACAGATCTCCGTCATTCGCTGGTAAAAAAAAACCTTGTTAACTCCATTTGAGCTTGATTTTCATAAAATGTTAAGTGTAAGTGTCTGATAAAGCCACATACCAACTCTGCCGACACAGTGTTTAATTATTATATAAAACAACGCTTTTTCCTTTTCTATTTGTTTTATATTTCAGTGCTTATAATGTGTATACCCCCCACCCCGATTTACACCACTGCCATAGGCTACCCTATGGTTTTGTGAAACGCCGCCACTGGTTCATTACACTAAATGAAAGTTAAAATTAAATTAAGATCAAATGCTGTGTATGTTAATGACAAAGTATTAAAAACAAATTCATTCATTCCACCTTTTCGTAAAAAATTGCTTTAAAAAAGTTGCCTTTTTTCATCATTTTAACTTTAATCTGAGGCAGAAACAGATGTTCCTTGAATTTTTTTTAGTGATCAGCGAGTCCTTAATTTAACATGTATGAAGATTTTCTGCCTGACCATCCACTGTAGACTGGGGAAATTGAATCCTGAAACCATTCAGTGATAAGAATAAAACTGATGTTTGCAGTCCACAGTGTGTGCCCCCTTAATGTTTGATATAGATTCCCATAGTCTTATCGATTCACCTGTGTGTGATTTTGTGGGCCACTCTATAAAATGCAGCCTAATAGCATCCCATTTCTGTATAATTTGACAGTTTTTCAGAAACTGATTTCTGCAATGATTACAGACCCCCATTCCACTCTGCTCTGTTATATTCCTCCGGGCTCTCCAAATGGGATTAGTATTGGCGCTGGCTCAAGAGAATGTAAGATAAGTTGAATATGATCTCATAGACCATCATAAACATAAACACACAGCTTCACAAGCGAGAGAGGAAGCAAGCGAAAGGTTAGAGAGGTGTAAGAAGGACAGGCAGATGCTTTTCATTTGTATTCAGGAGATACTGAGTCATTTAATAGCATATTTTTATAGCATAAAACAATCAGCAATGTCATTTTTAATCTGAAATCCTGTCAATGAGGCATCAGTCAGGCAGCAATTCTGGAATTCTAGGACTACATGGTTTCAATGAAGAATGCTTTCAAAGATTGGTTAAACCAAAAATGAAAATTTGCTGCATATTTACTCACGCTCAGGTCATCCATGATGTAGATGAGTTTGTTTCTTCATCTGGATAAATTTGGAGAAATGTAGCATTACATCACTTGCTCACCAATGGATCCTCTGAAGTGAATGGGTGCCATCAGAATGAGAGTTCAGACAGCTAATGAAAACATCACAATAATTCACACAGTAAATCACATGGCTCCAGTCCATCAGTTAACATATTGTGAAGTTAAAAGCTGCATGTTTGTAAGAAACAAATCCATCATTAAGATGTTTTAACTTCAAACTGTTGCTTCCAGCTAAAATACAAATCCTCTATCCATAATAGTGCTTCCTCCAGTGAAAAATCTCTAAATCTGTTCTGATGAAGAAACAAATTGCTTTTACATCTTGGATGGTCTGAGAGTAAGTACATTTTCAGAAAATTTTAATTCTAGGGTGAACTATTCCTTTAAAAACAGTGAGTGGAAATTGTATTTATTTAAAAACAAAGTAGAAATTGTATTTATTTACTGTGTTGATTTTAAGCAAGCGAATAACAAATGCAACTCTGTCCAGTTTTAATAACCTTAATAAAAATCTCAACTTGAATTTCCTTGGCGGGCTCAGGCGATGTATTATCTTGACCAGTGTGTAATAAAACTCAGCAGTAATCCGGTTGGAGTTGAATTGTACTAAAGAGAATGAAATGCTGTCAGACCTATCAGTGTGTGATTTTCCGCTGAGATCGATCCCTGTATGGAACGGGGTGGAAAGAGGTCCTCTTCCATAGTTGTTAGATTTGACAGTGAATAGAGCGGTCTGCGTCGTTACATTTGTGTGAGTAGAATCCCCATAGAGTTCAGCTGTGTCACTCGGTGAGGGTCTTATATGGGTTCATGTAATTGTCAGTTGTGTTTCAATTGCTTTTTAATTTGATATTCACTTCTTTGGAGTCAGCTAAAGGCCTGTATGTTCTGTATGTTGTGTGCAAAGGGATAAAAATGACATCATAATTGTTTTCACGATAATTAATTTTCTCTGTTAAGTCATATTTTCCTATCATTTACGTATACGGGGTAAAGCAAAGAGACACTCTGTGGGTGTGTGTCAAGGATATTTATTAAACCTGGAGAAAGCTTTCAAAACCCTTCCAGAAAAGAACCTGGTAGGTAAAAAATATCTAGTGTACAGATGAAATGTTTGCAATGTATTTGTTGCTTGTAAGGAATCATAATTTGTCAGAATACAAGGTTAATTCTGAATGGATGTCAAGGGAGAAAGGGGCTTTTTAGAACTGCACACACATTTGTCATAATCTGGTCATGAATCACTCTCAATTGGCACTGATAAAGAGGACAGATGGAAAACAAATTTTGGGACAAATGGTTATCAATAACATGTTAAGAACAACCTGCAAAGATGAAGCTTATTTGATACAGTACAGGCAAATCACAGCCTTAAAAGAACTTTATATTTGACCAAAGTCACTGTTATTATATCTCTAAGATTTGTCTAACTAGTTATCTATCTAGTAAATATGCATTTAATTATTTTCATTTTTATATTTAAAGTAGTTCATTTAGAAAGCAACAATGAGCTAATGTAACACAATTAATATATGAATAGAATATGGTTATAATTTGAATTTTAATAAGATACAGCTATTCAAATGTATTACAGTCCAATGTTTGGAAATTTTCTCATCGTTTAATTCAATGTTTTCAGCTTTAAGTTGTTCACTGCCCTGCCATCATCAATCATCCACCTCACCCTGAGCCATCAATCAAAGGTAAGAGTATCAATTTCCCTATATTAGTGCCATTCTTGATCTTGACCCTCTTGTAGCATAATTCACAATCCCGAAAAGTCAGTCTCTCCTTAAAGGGTTAGTTCACCCAAAAATGAAAATTCTGTCATTAATTACTCACCCTCATGTCGTTCCAAACCAGTAAGACCTTCGTTCATCTTCAGAACACAAATTAAGATATTTTTGATGAAATCCAAGAGCTTTCTGACCCTGCATAGACAGCAATGCAACTGACACGTTCAAGGCCCAGAAGGGTAGTAAGGACATCTTTAAAAGTGGTTCAACCATAATGTTATGAAACTACGAGAATGCTTTTTATGCGCAATGAAAACAAAAATAATTACTTTATTCAACAATTTCTTCTCTTCCGTTTCAGTCTTCGATGCACGTGTGCATTTCTCTGCTTGTAATCAAGGCACAGTGCATCAGGGTCCTACGTCAGAATGCCAGCTCCTGCGTCAGCGGCACCACAGGCATGTTGTGTACTCTTGTGAATGCACAGTGAAGACTGACTGTTAGAATAAATTGCTTGAGCAGGGTGCACAGAAGAGAAGAATTTGTTGGAATGACAAGAGGGTGAGTAATTAATGACAGAATTTTCATTTTTGGGTGAACTTTCTCTCGAGTCAGACCAAAATCCTGTTTTCGTGCAAAATGCTCAGGCAACTGGCATGGGCAAATGGTTGTGAGGTTGCTATGGTTTCCTTCTAAGAGTTCATGTGTGTATATGCATATAATGTACTCTATGTGTTTGTATAAGAAAAATAAATTCATTTTGGAGGACATATCTCATTTGTGCTCAACAGTCAATGCAAAGATGGCATTTATTAACACAGATGATGAAGATCTCATAGAGTAGCATACGGAGTATTACTCAGAACCACTAACGATTTCCAGAGATCATGATACATCAGCACCTCATTCTATTCCAGCACAGTGTGATCAGGCGGACATGACTAAGACAACATGATAGAGATTTACTGATCCTGGATGTTTGATCAAGAAAATAAAATCCATCCCCTTGTTGTTTAAAAAGCATCTTAACAATGAAGGTGTTTAGGAGAAGGTCAGTCAAAGGAGGTGCTTAACCTTCAGAAAATGTTGATTGTCATCCTTAAGATAAAAAATTCTATATATGAGGTGTACCTATCTTTGGGGTATGTCTGCAGTTTGAAAACCCGTTTTTTATGATTTTGTACAAAGAATAAACATAAAAATTAATCTGACCTATAAAATGATATAAAATTGTGTGTTTGTATGTGTGTAAATAGATTTATTAATCATATATATGAATCATATGTATAATTATAAAATATTGTGATCTATCCATCTATCCATCTATCTATCTATCTATCTATCTGTCTGTCTGTCTGTCTGTCTATATATATATAGCTATATTGTGAAAATATATAGAAAATTCTTAATAGCTGTTTTCTATTTTAATATATTTTAAAATATCATTTATTCCTGTGATGTCAAAGCTGAATTTTCAGCAGTCATTACTCAGTCTTTGTCACATGATCCTTCAGAAATCATTCTATTCTAGCTAATTTGCTACTCAAGAAATATTTCTTCTTACAGTTTTTCTCAATTGCTTTGGCACATTTTTCGAAACAATCTTAACATTCTCTAAACTGTGAGTGCAAAATCACAACTGTTTGCTGGAACTTCAGAACTTTATTGCATGTCTGCAAAATGTAGTTACTCACCCAAAACATTTCATTCATGCTTCAAAACCTAGTTATCGTGTCAGTAATTTGGCCAAGGCCACCAAAATATAAAGTATTTTTGTCATCATGTGAGCCACACTGGTCAAAATGTTTAGTTGTTTTTTCACCATGACAGTCAACCATGGAAATGAAGGTTTTATAAAAAATCTGATATTTGTTGAGAAGAGTCAATAGTACATAGAAAAAAAAGTATATGAACATTTGTATTTATGCAGTACATTTATTTTTGTATGAATGCATTACATATAAGTGAAATCTTGCTTGTCCAATTACTGTACATTTCATATTTCTTATGTTACCACAAATACACAAAAATACCAAATAACTACAAAATAACATCCATGAAAAAAATTATTCTTGGTGGACATCCTGTCGCTCTTGTTGGTCAGGCCAAAGATTTTCATCAACATCACATCCGATGTTTTCCATTGCCATGCACCGGGGAAAAAAATCTCCTTGAATGCCGCACCCATCCCCTGCAATGATCAGCTGTGATGTCCTCACATGCAGCATTCATGGCATCCAACAGAGACATCTGATCTTGAGTCCTCCATTCTTAGTGATTGTGCTGTGGGCAATCTACATATATATGCTCCCAAACTTGATTGGTTAAATGGTTGAATGGTTGATTCAAATTGTATTGCAATTAGAGGTTATTTGCCAATTTAGCAGACATTACAAACAATGTCAATGTTCAACCAATTTTTCATAATTGAATGGATCGTTTTGAATGTGATGGCTTACACGATGAAAAATGATTGAGAAGTTGTGAGGAGTTTGACAGTTTAAGTGAGAATCGACTCATCAGTTTTGATCAACAAGCCATATGCAATTAGTTGTTGTGCAAACTGCAGACAATTGTACTTACTGTTTGCACACATGTGCCAAAGCATTTGCAATTTGCTCAAATCAATAAGAAATCCCAATCTGATGTGAACAAGAAACTAATTGTTCAGAGATCTGAACTTATTGTTTCGGGAAAAAAAAGTTTAATTCAAGAATTGAGCCAAAGCAATTGAGAAAAACTGTATTATCAATGTTAAAAACAGTTGTGTTGCTTAATATTTTTGTGTAAATGTTGATACATTATTTTCAGGATTCATTGATTAATGTAAAGTCTGAATTTTTTTTTTTTATTATTTTGTATAGTATTATCAAACCCTATTACCAATTATATATATAATTATATATCATATTGAAAACAATGTTTTATAACACTATACAGAATAATAAAATCCCTTGCACACCTCAATGATTACAGATGGGATGAACAGGAAATATTATTAAGGTAGAAGAATATAATCTGCACGCTGCCATAATTTGCATGAAATGTATTGAAGCAGCAACTTTTCAATCATGCAGCCATTGTCAGGCATGTGTTCTGTTTATAATAGCTCTGATAACAGAGCAGTGTGATTCTGTAGTTATTGCTAGAGTTGATAAGAAGCAAAGGTCTTAACAGAACCTTTTCATGGCCAGTCACATTGAAAAGGTTACAGCTGTTACAAGTCTGATGACCTCTGACATCAGTTTTCATTGCTTGTTGTTCATGTTTAGTCATTTATTCCCTCCAGAAGTTGTTGATTAATTCTTAACATGTGAGGTCTTGTATGTTACAGACAAATATGAATATATACTTGAAAAAATCTGTGTCCTCTTCTTAATCCAGCAACATTGTTCATGGTGAAGAAAAGAAAACAATTTTCTTGTTATTCTTTGAGACTGATATTTTATCGGAATACCAGAAATGTTATTATGGATTCTTAGGCAAATTATCAGAGAGTAGGGCTCTTTGTCTGTTTGCTTATGGAACATAAATAAAGAATGACATTTAATAAACATATCCGGGTTTTGCCTACGACTCAATAAAAATGCAGAAAAATTCCTGTCAGACTGTCAATCTGGAAGGAGTGATGTGTCCAAGATAATGTCCTCTACACGAGACATTCAGCTGATGTGACATTTAGGTGAATCAATAAAATTGCCACACTGAAGTGGAATTATTGAAGAAAATTTTGACATTCTGTTGAATAAAAAGCAATTGAGAAGCAATTCAGAGCAGGCTGTAGAAAGAATCAATATTAAATAAAATGTCCTATAATACCTTCTCTTTTCATCATGGTAAAAGAGGTGTATTTTTTTATTTTACACACAATACCAGCTCTTTATAACTTTATAAGTCTTACTGCTTTAACTTACAAACTTTAATTTTGATTCTACCAGAAGTGATTTAAAATCTTTGTACTTTTATGACTAAAAAATCCATTCAATGTACCAAAAAGTCCCACGCAGAATCTGTATAAATAACTTTCATTCTTGCCTTTTCAGCTTGTAATACATGTCCCTGCACTCAATGCATCAAATTTATTATTATTCTTTTAATATTATTCTCTATCCATTCCTTATTTTTTGTTATTTTCTTTCATTCATTTTAATCATAGAATTCTAATTCAAATCCAGTATCTAACATGGCTTAAATATAATAGCATATTTTATTGATAATAAAAATACTGGTTTGGGACCCCCATCATGTCATTCAAAATCAGATCATTTGGAGAGTATTAATTTGGCAGTAGTATTAATCAGTAAGGCTGTGTTCTAATTCACATGGTGAATTTTAGAACACAGCCTTAAAGTGTTCACTGCTACTTAAACACTGAGTGTCACGAATCCTGTCCATGGACTTCCGTTCAATCACCACCAGAGGTCAACCTTCCATTACATTGACTATCGCACTACACAAACTGTTGCATGTTATCCCGGACTACATATCCCATCATCCATTGCACTGATTGCACACACCACTGATTGCACACAGCTGTAACCAATCACATATTCACTATATAACACTCACTCAAACAACCATTCACTGCCGAGTATTGTATGCGCATATCGCTAGTTTGTGATAGCTTCGTTACGGAGCCTTCTTGAAGTTTCATGGTCTTAGCCTAGTCTTGCCTTGTCGGTTTCCTCGTGTTCTGATCTTTGCCTGTGCACTTTGGATTACCTCTCTCGTCTTGCCCTGTTCGGATACTGTTTGCCCCTGCCTGGACCTTTGCTTTGTACCTGGATTATCTCTCTAGTCTTGCCCTATTGGATTATGTTCGTCGTCGATTGACCCTCACTGTTTACCGGACTGCCCATGCCTTGTCTCTTACATACCTGTTTGCCAATGTTTGATTTATGCCTGTTTCTGACCACATCTCCAGAATAAAGCCTTGCACATGGATCCGCACGTCTCATGTCTCGTCAGCCCCGTAACAGAATACTCGGCCACACAAGGATCCAGCAGCTTTTCCCGTGGACATTGGCCAGGTATGGACACTGCCAAACTATTATTAGCCTTAAAGCAGGGTACACGCCCGCTTGAAGGCTAGATTCAAGAGTATCTGGACATTGCGTGTCATTCTGATTTGCCAGACTGTGTGCTAATAGACTTTTTTTGTGATGGAGTAAATTAACCCTTAAGGTCACGATTAATCCATGAGGGTCCCCGTTCTTCTCTAAGCTATTTTTTGGATTTTGCTCTGCTGTGTGTCGACTCCGTGTTCACGGTGGGTGTTGCGGAGAAACATGACACCGAGTCCGCTTGTGTAATGGCGGCCGCACTAGAGCACGCTCACAAAATGGTGGCGACAGC
>NW_015544143.1:793138-793420 GCF_001515605.1 Sinocyclocheilus anshuiensis | reverse complement strand
TGAGTCTAGCCAAGTCACAACTGATATTCATGAGTCTAGTCAAGTCACAATTGATCGTCATGAGTCAAGTCTAGTCACAGCTGATCTTCATGAGGCAAGTCAGGTCACAGTTGATCGTCATGAGTCAAGTCAAGTCATAACTGATCTTCATGAGTCAAGTCAAGTCACAGTTGATCGTCATGAGTCAAGTCTAGTCATAGCTGATCTTCATGAGGCAAGTCAGGTCACAGTTGATCGTCATTAGTCAAGTCTAGTCACAGCTGATCTTCATGAGGCAAGTCT
>NW_015544143.1:784822-793128 GCF_001515605.1 Sinocyclocheilus anshuiensis | reverse complement strand
GGTGTCTGCTGTCTGGCTCTGGTGGTCTTCTGTTCCGCCTGCTCTGTCGTGGTGGTCCTCATTTCCACCCATACTGCTGGATCTGTCCTGGTTTCCTGCTCTGCCGGCTTCACCCTGGCTCTCTGCTCCACCTTGGCATTCTGCTCCGCCGGTCCTGCCTCAGTCCTCGGTCTCTCCACTACCACGTGGACCTGGCTCTCCGTCCCTCCCCCTGTTCTGAGTATTGTATGCGCATATCGCTAGTTTGTGATAGCTACGTTACGGAGTCTTCTTGAAGTTTCATAGTCTTAGCCTAGTCTTGCCTTGTTGGTTTCCTCGTGTTCTGATCTTTGCCTGTGCACTTTGGATTACCTCTCTCGTCTTGCCCTGTTCAGATACTGTTTGCCCCTGCCTGGACCTTTGCTTTGTACCTGGATTATCTCTCTAGTCTTGCCCTATTAGATTATGTTCGTCATCGATTGACCCTCACTGTTTACCGGACTGCCCATGCCTTGTCTCTTACATACCTGTTTGCCAATGTTTGATTTATGCCTGTTTCTGACCACGTCTCCAGAATAAAGCCTTGCACATGGATCCGCACGTCTCACGTCTCGTCAGCCCCGTAACACTGAGAAGGGGACATACTGTATGTAGATATCTGTTTGTGTATGACAATGTACTTTTTTATTTTATTTTTTTATAATTTTAATTATTTTTTTTTAGGATGAGGTCATGTCACACAACCTGTCAATATTAACTTCTGACTGATTTGGCTAGATTCTACTAAGTGATAAATTAATTTGCATCAAAACATCATATGGAGCTTTATTTGGTGCACTGCTTTTGAAGTAAACAACAAAAGACACAAGCCTGTTTATTTTATCCTGAGTACACATGAATATATGGTTAGTTGCATTGTGTTATTTGCATGAAGCGTTGTCTTTTCCTGTTGTCTGCTCTCAGAACAGATCTGTGCCTCATTTTTTTGGCATTATCTATCATATTATTTTGCATATAATGGTTAAAGACATATCACACTGTAAGCACTTTTAAGAAATGTCTTGCAAGTCCCAACATTTTAACACACAAAAAAACTATACTGGTAATACGACTAATAGCCAGATCAATTCATTAGTCATTCATCAGTCATCATTACATCAGTTGTTTACAGCTCCACAAAGATATCACACTTATCATAATAGTTTTAACCAATTGAAGTCAAGTCGCTTTTATTTTTATAGGGCTTTATACAATAGAGATAATTTCAAAGCATGCAGCTTCACAGTATTAAACAGGAAAGCAACAGAATCAATGATGCAAACTTCAAAAATGAGGCAAATCCAATTTTTGTTGTAAAGCAGCTGTAACAAAAAATATTGTTGTTATTCAACTCAAGTTCATTTCAATTTTGATTCAGTTCAGTTTAAGAACTTTAAAGCAGAAGACAGTAGTTTTATTATTCAGCTCAATTCCATTCAAGTTTTATTTTCATCCGATAATGTCAGCGCAGTCAAATTGTTAATGATAATAGACACTGGGACATTGAGAGCAATCTGTAGTATTCTGCAGGATCTGTGATAAATGGTGACAAAAGGGTACTTCAGATTTAATTAACAGCAGTCATAAACTGTTGCTGTACGTATCACTATCAATACCACAGATACTTGAAACTTTACCAGTCAACTTCAACATACAGAGGGCGATCTCCATTTATCATCACTGCATCAGCCGACCTCTTTCATACCTGCAAAAAACTAAAGCAAAACAAAAAGTGTATTAGAAAACACAGAAGAGTGTCTTTTTTGATTGAAGTGCTTGTGGAGTGAGTTTTGCAATGTTATATTATCAGAGGATGAGAGCAGACGTAGTGGCCTACCCATGGAAACAGCATACGGCTTTTTGATTGAAAAGCATGTTTCAGAGTGAAACAGAGGCAGACCATTTCACCAGCAAATGAAAGGGAAGGTCTGGGAGGTTTGGAAAGTGGGGAGCCTGGTGAATGGATTTTTTTTTTTTTGTCTATCATCCCCTTTCTTCGTGTAATACAGGATTATCTCGCCAACACAATGGGGGCTCAGTCTTTGCCCTATTCATTTACACCGGGTGAAGATAAGCCAGGTCATTTCTGTTGTCACTAGACACACTTCATCCATTTTCCCAACTGCAGGACCCACACATTCACTATATAATGTTGATGAAAGCTGTGCTTATGGCTTTGACTATGGCATTAGTTCATGGAAAGGAGCTGTAGAGGGTTTTCTCCAATACAGCCAGATCTTTCATCTTGCGTACAGTACTTGAAGCCTCTTTCCGTGAACAGCAATGCCTTGTGTTTATAGCTGGTGTCTCTTGTGTATTAAGGAGTAGTTGTTTAATAGATGCACACCAGCATTTATGATATTGATTCACAGTGTAATTGTAATGGCAAAAGATAGAAACAGATATGTTGCATTCCTGATGCCAATCAGTTTCGGTTCAGCTCATTAACGCACTGCAACTTTGAAAGTTAAATTTGATCATCTTTGAACAGTCCTCTATGTGTTCATACTTTCAGACCACTGAGTAGATGGCTTCAAAGTAGTGCACAAACCGGGAGCTATTTTTATGTTTACGTCAGGTCTTAGAGTGCAGGTTTGTCATTTAGGATTACATTTGGATTCTGAAAGTGTTTTCAAGACGATGCATTACTGTGTTCTCATCATATTTAATAGTTATCCATTGCAGTGTTTCCTTGTTCCTCAAGGCACACTAACAGCACACATTTTGGATGTCACCTTTATCTGACCCATCTAAGTCTCTACTAACAGCCTGATGAGTTTAATCAGGGTTGTTTGATTAGGACAAGTTAGCCTACCTTTTATGCCCAGCTACATTGCTGGAAAAAGTAATTAATAAAAATAATATAATTTGTCAATATGAGAATTGACAGGAGATAGTTTGTTTGTTTGTTTGTTTGTTTGTTTTGTTGAATGTCTCTCTCTATATATCACAAACTTACTAAAGTAATTTTACATTGCAATTATTATTATTATTATTATTATTATTATTAGTGTAAATAAAATGTACTATTTTTGTATTTAGAAAAGTAAATAAACTCTTAGTAAAAATGTAAATAAAATAAAAAATCACTTAAGTAGAACCAAAATGAATTAAAAATGTAAATGAAATGTTCACATTACATTTCATAATAATCCCATATGACATTTCATAAGGGTTGTAACTACTTTTTCCCTATTTGTTTACATATATACTTAAATGATAAAAAATAAATATTTTTAAAAATACAAAATGCAATAGGATTACATGAATATTCATCTTTTAAGAGCTTAAAGTGAAAGATTATTGTTTGTACTACCATCGAGATGCTGTCTAGATAGGCAGCTCACTAAGTTTAGAGACAGCCTTTATTGCTGACTAAATAGTTTTCTAA
Organism: Sinocyclocheilus anshuiensis; assembly: GCF_001515605.1. NCBI lineage: Eukaryota > Metazoa > Chordata > Actinopteri > Cypriniformes > Cyprinidae > Sinocyclocheilus > Sinocyclocheilus anshuiensis. The sequence goes on along the minus strand of NW_015544143.1, from coordinate 789,719 downwards.
CGAGAGTAAGTAACGTGCACACCTGGTTATTTCATTAGTACATTTCAGCTAACTGTAACTGATTTAACAGTTGTTAAACGTTAAATGCATCTTTGAAGGAACATTTTTTTATATGTGACCCTCTTCACTTGAGAGCGCAGGCGCATCATTTTGGCATATATGAGCCAAACCTCACATGGACTCTCCTTTTGCGCATAGGATGCGCTGGAGAGGAATATCACCGGAACAAACCGTATCCATGGCAATATTCGTCTATACTGGACACTTGAGACTTAAAATGAACACAAGCTGATTTGATAACATGTCTGACGCTACAGTTACTCCGACTCCCGATGTAAAGTTTCTGGGCGACTCTCCGGAGCGCGACAACATCAGCGCCGCTCCGGAGCATCCGCACTTGCATTCAGGCATCATTATCGCCACCATTTACGCGCTCCTCATAGCTGCTGGACTAATTGGTAATGTGACGCTGATTAGGACGTTTTGCATCGTGAAATCCATGCGCAATGTCCCCAATCTGTTCATGTCGAGTCTCGCTCTCGGAGACGTGCTTCTGCTGGTCACCTGCGCGCCCGTGGATGCCAGCAAGTTTCTAGCGGATGAGTGGCTCTTCGGGCGGATAGGTTGTAAACTCATCCCGTTCATTCAGCTGACGTCGGTCGGAGTGTCGGTGTTCACGCTTACAGCGCTGGCTGCGGACAGGTAAGTCTAAATATTCTTTATTAGCCTCAATGTGGTTCAGAGTAACACTTTACAATACTATTTCTATATACATTTTAATGTACTTGATTACTATATTAAAGTGACAATGAAGTATCTCACCAACACCCACCAACTAATGAACTGTCACCAAAATTATTGTTTTTTAAAATTCTGCTTATCATGATTAGGGTGAGTTCAGCAAAAATGGGAAATCAGATAAAGCTGGACATTAATTTTCATGATTGATTGCCTTTTAAATACCAGGAAGTAATTCAAACGTGAAAGTGATTAATAATTACCTCCAGAGTCTTTATCACTTAATCATAATAATAATAATGTATGTGATCAAGCTTGAGAATGGGAATGTTCTTCTTAAACATAAGCCTCTATAAAAGTACAAAAGCTACAGAAAAAGGATTATTGTGGTTGTTAAAATGCATATTGAATTGACAGTTACATAAAATGTATATATTGTTTTTAAACCGTATTGAATTATTTGTGAGGGTCTGTTTTAAGTAGGGCCTGTTTATAGTCATTAGAGTCTAATGTGACTGATAGGTGGGGGTGAAACTGACCTGGTAGACCTTTATCAAGTTGGTTATAGGGGTGATAGACCAGTAACAAACCATTTGATATTCCATCATGACCACCTTAAGACGATATGACATGGTTTTTCCAGTAGGGAGGTGGACATTCTTTTGTCATTTTTAATGGAAGAAAATTGGTAACACTTTACAAAGGTTCCATTTGTTAACATTAGTTAACTGCTTTAGTTAACATGAACTAACAATGAAAAAAATACTTCTAAAGCATTTATAAGCCTTAGTTAATGTTAATTTCAACATTTACTAACACATTATTCAAATCAAAAGTTGTATCTGTTAATATTATTTAATGGATTAAGCTAACATGAACTAACAATGAATAGTAGTTTAATTGTAAAGTGGTATCGAAAAATTCAAACCAAGATGTAAACTAACAAAAAATCACTGTCCCACTTCCGCTGATGATCTATCCCAACTGTCAAAACAGTTCAGGTGAAAAGTGGTGCCTGTGTTCTGAAGTCTGTCATTATCACATCATTTTTTAAATGTAATTTTTATGTTTAGGAGGTTTTAGCCTCACCCACACACCCACACACACACACACACACACACACACACAAACCTCAAAAGATGAGAGCCTATACCAAAACCCTACTTTTGCATTTAAGAGAAGGCAACCTGACTTTAGTGATTCAGATCAGAATTCTATTCTATTCTATTCTATTCTATTCTATTCTATTCTGATCAAATATATAGACTCTATCCCATATATACAAGGCACCAATTTTATGCCTTCTTGGTCTGTCTGTTCTCCTGAAGAAGTGTATGACTTGGTGTGTGATAGTAGCAGATGAAGGGAAATGAAAAATAACATGCCTAAAAATGAACTGCTTCCTCTGCCTGTTAGTGTCGATGCTAGAGCACTCAAGAGTAACCAGTGCACCTCCAGAGCAATGGTTCAACTGTGGGTCGATTTGCACTCGGATTAAATGAGAAAGTTGATTCTGTGGATTAATGTTTTTATGAAATCAAAAGCCTATAAAAAAACTAAGAATAATTATTGCTCATTAAGACTTTACAAAGGTATTAAGAACAGTAAATATGGTTTCTCAGAATTTTATGAGGATCTTTATTAGTGAGTTTTTCTTTGCCATTGTCGGCTTTGGCTTGTTCACTGACTGAAGGATTTGTGAGGCACTATTCGTTGCAAAGCTGCTTTATTGGGAAATGCACTATACAAATGCATGTGATTGAAATTAAATTCCTCTTACATGTTTGTCTCCATCTGATATAATAGTATATATAATATATATAATAATAATCTAATAGTTCTAAAAAAAAAAGAGAGACTGTTCATGATCGATGTGGTGGGAGTCTTAATTAGCACTGGAGGCTTGATTTCTTATTGGTGAACAGCCATGAACAGATGGTAGATGGCACTCAGAGGTGGGAGGATCTTTTCCTGTGGTCTGCATTCAGGGCTTTAAAACAGTCATTGAATAGATAGGCTACTGTCACTTCTGATAGCTTTTTTTATTCCTTGGGTTTTCTGGAATAGTCAGTTCTGATTGGTCAATCCACCATCCGGCATCTGATATTTCCTGACAGATTTTTCAGTCATTTTTTTTTCCCATTCATTTTTCCCATATGGATTTTTAAAAAGTCTTCGTTAAAGCATTATAAGCTGAACCAAACCAACCAGCTATAAGTTGAATCACAACACTACAAACTTTGATTTGAAAATTAGACAAAAAGCCAAGGTGCAAGACTAATAATGGAAAGATTACAATGCCATCAAGCACTGCAAATGACAATCAAATAAAAAAATACAGAGAAATTAACAAATATTAAAATGTTGATTATATAGTGTATGTAGAAACAATATATTTTACATGTATTGCAAAATATACTTACATATGCAAATAGTTTTTAGTAGGGACACTCACTTGATTACGTCATTTGTAGTGCTTCATTGGAGTGCGTGGGTGTTAAAAAGTTCTTTTTGGCATGATTTGCTTGTTTCAGTTCTCTGATTGGTGGAAAATTTGCAGAAAGATGGGTAATGTAGTTTTTCACCAAGAATAAATACATAATAATGTGAAATGATGGCTTCAACGAAAGCATATATACCAATGATTCACAACCTCACAGTACACTCTCAGAAAAAAAGGTACAAAAGTTGTCACTGGGGCGGTACCTTTTCAAAAGGTACACTTTTGTACCTTTTAAGTACTAATATGTACGCTTTAGGTACTAATATGTACCTTTAAGGTACCAATATGGCCTCTTCAGGTACAAAGGTGTGCCTTTTGAAAAGGTACCGCCGCAGTGACAACTTTTGTACCTTTTTTTCTGAGAGTGTAGGTCTGTCTTTATCGGTTTATAAGCTATTATTAACAAAAAAAAAAATTCCCTGGGAGAAAATGAATAGGATTTTTACTCATGGAACCCGGCTTTTGCATCTTAGTTCCTAATATTTCTCATGCTGTATATTAGACCGCTCTGAAGCTTTTGTGAATCACGCTGTCTTGTTTCATACAAACGCAACTAGTGCCATTTTGTGATGTAGTTAGCAGTTGTAGTGAAAATTACGTTTGAGTATTAATATTGCTGTAATGTTGCAGTCATCATCTTGTTTCTAGGCCCATTGTTTAGCTTTAATATAATAGAATATCATCAACTTAAATCATCATGTCCACATATTTATTTATTTGTAATCTCATTTAAAATATTGTTCTTAAGGTTATATTCTTAATTAAAATGGCTCCTTCTGTTCCCGGGTCCTTTTCTGTCGCTTAGATACAAGGCTATTGTCAAGCCAATGGATATCCAGACATCTAAAGCGTCGCTAAAGGTCTGCCTGAGGGCTGCGTCGATCTGGCTTCTCTCCATGATCCTGGCCATTCCTGAGGTGGTGTTCTCCGATATCCACACCTTCCACATCCCTGAAACCAATGAGACTTTTAAAGCATGTGCCCCGTATCCTCATGCCGGAGACCTGCACCCCAAAATCCATTCCATGGCCTCCTTCCTCATTCTGTACATCATTCCTCTCTTCATTATTGCTGTGTACTACATTTTCATTGCCAGGAGTCTGATTCAGAGTGCGATTAACATGCCTGTGGAAGGAAATGCGCACATTCGGAGGCAGGTGAGTTTAAAGGACAAGTAGTGCTTCAGCTGTTGAAGTCAGATTATTGTTTTAATGGTTTGACATGACGCTCTGTCCTTCAGCCCATATTATTCCTTTTTTAAAATGTATTGTAGCTAAAGTATTTTATCACTTTTTATAATTCATACATTCTTGTTTAACTTCATCTAACACACCCAATTATTCATGAAAACACAACATACATAAAGGCCCAGGTATCATTTTTAATATTCCACTTTCAATAGATGTGTTTATGAATAGCACACTTTAATAATAATAATAATAATATGCTTTGTCCTAATACGTTTCTACAAGCTACACTGTAGTCCATCCTGGGCCAGATATGTAGCATCGTCAGAGATACTTTACTACAGCGGCAACATGAAACCCTTATTAATATGACCGCGTTTAGACTATAATCGAGTAAATATCAGTGCGGACTCATATATAATAGATATGATAAATCATGCTGTCAGGATCGGTGTAGATTAACGGTCCG
>NW_015544143.1:774907-784727 GCF_001515605.1 Sinocyclocheilus anshuiensis | reverse complement strand
GTTATTTTGAATTTAGTTTTTTTATGTTACTCTAGAAATTAAATAATATAATATTAAATATTTTTCTAGGTCAGAGAATGATTTTTTTTTTGAAAACACCTTTACATTATATTTAGAATTTTGAGTACTTGTAACATATATAATAACATTTCCATTGCTGGGTTTGAATATGCCAGAGTTCATGCAGAGAAAGCATCTGTTATGTTACAGTGAACCTCTCTGTTTGCCGTAATTGTTTTTGAACGGTGATTCAGTATCTATTTTTGAAAGGTATTCACAATACAAGATGAGACCAGAAACATCTGCTCTGCTTTTCTGTTGTTATATGAATAATACAGTCTGGATTTGAAAGGTACCATGTATGTTAGGAATCATATGTACTTGTAAGGATCCCCCCGCCAGCCCAAAAAGCGGAATCCAGGCAACTTGAGTCCTTGGCATTTCTCTGTCAACTTTTAGTGACCTGGACCATGTGCCCAGGGGGGAAGGATGGGTGAAGAGCAGATGGTCTTTCTTCCAGATCTTCCTATCTTGATCAAAGCCCATTGTTTTGTGGCATGGCATTTGCATTGCGAGAGTGTTTGGCTTCATAAAGAATTTATTTTATAAGGAAATAATTTCACTCCTTTCATACTAAACATATACCAAAATGCTGCTTTTGTTATTCTTCCTCTATGAGACCATTTGGTTTCACAAGTACCTGTTTCATACATTTCTTTCTCACGTATTAATCTGCAAGGACGACGAAAAGAAATGTAGGAGATCCAATAGCAAAATGGTTTTATTAAATAAAACAAAAGCAGGTAATCAAAACACAGTGATACAGAGCGCTAGGCGCAAACAGTAGCAAAAAAATACCAGACCAACAACTGAAAGAACTGAGGAACCTAAATACACAAGGATAATGAACTCAAAACACAAAGTGTGATCTAATTAATCATATAATGAATAATATATAAACTAACGATAAACAGGAACAGAAAACAAAAGAAAAACTCCTTGATAATGAAATAAAAATATGACTGACAATCGTATTTTTTAAAATGCGTTTAATGCGTTTAAATTTTTTTTTTCCCCAAACAGGTTCTTGACAACTCCCTTTGTCTGCTATTGGTCGAACAAACAATTAGTCCCATCCATATCATGCCATTGGTTGAGCCTTCAAAGTTGAAAGAGCCAGAATAGGATATTTTAAAGCATTTTATAAAGAAAAAAAAATAGCACAATCTTTATACCATTATTAGATTATTTGAAATAGGACAATCTGTGATTTTTAACTTTTCTGTATGTGATATTTACGTCTTTGTTCTCTGAACCGTAGATTGAGTCACGGATGCGGCTTGCCAAGACAGTGCTGGTGTTTGTGGGTCTTTTTGCCATCTGCTGGCTCCCCAACCACGTGATTTACCTCTACCGGTCCTACCACTACACAGAAGTGGACACCTCAATGGCCCATTTCATCTCCAGTGTGTGTGCGCGTATCCTTGCCTTCACCAACTCTTGCGTGAATCCTTTCGCTCTCTACCTACTCAGCAAATCCTTTAGGAAGCAGTTCAACAAGCAGCTTTGCTGCTGCTGCCCGTCCATCTTGCTGCGTTCACAAAGCACTAGGCGTAACAACATGCGACTGAGTTCAATCAAAAGTACCCAGAACCACTCGGTTGCTAGCCTCAGCTTTGTCAATGGCAATGCTGTCTGCCATTAGAGCTTCCTACATTAGGAATTGTTCACCCAAAAATTAAAACCTTCAAAGATCTGCTTTTGCACTCCACAGAAAAAAATAACAGCATATAGGTTTGTAAATAACGACAGAATTTTCATTTTTGGCTGAACTATTCCTTTCAAATGACTGAAATAACATGTTTAGTTGCAGAGACTACAAGAAACTGGGAAGGTTTTTTGCCTGTTGGTTACTGTTGAATTGGATTTTGTATTGTAATTGGTGTCAGAGACTAAAATACAATTGAAAATGAGGACAATGGAAATCTTTATGAACTTTGAGACTTTCAGTGATCTCTAGCTCACTTTCAATCAATGTTGTTAATTAATTAATGTTGTTAATTAATTGTTAGTTTATGGCATTTCAAAGATAAATTGAAAGATTAATGTGCTTGTCTGTAATGTGCTCAAACTGAGAGGCACCTGGGCACTTGCAGGATCTGAGGGCACAGAGGGTTTTTTGTTGTTGTTGTTGTTGTTGTTGTTGTTGTTGTTGTTGTTGTTGTTCTTGCAAAAACAAAACTAAAAGTTCAAAATCCAATATATGCTAATGTTTGGAATTCAACTCTGAGAGAAGTTTTAATTTTCTTTAATATGTCTAACATTTATTTAACTATTACGCACTGCAATAAGTGAGAAAAACGGTACATCTGATCAGAACAAAGATGTCTCTAGACATATTTTAAAACACGAAAATAGCAATAATGAAATGGTCGAAGACATCCATCTAGTTTATGTTCACATAGGAAAACAACTGAAAAACAGTGCGAACGAAGTAGATAGCTAACTATTATATCTATTGTAATACTATTGTATTGTATTTTATGTTTTGGCGAATTGGTGGCTAATTTGTATGAGCTCATTCATATGTTTTTATACTGTACAATCTACTTACACCCCACTGACGTTTAAATTTAGGAGTGGGGCTAGGGGTGAACCTTTATACTTTTATGTTTCTGTATGAATCACATTGTATAAATTCATACAATATTGCCACCTCGTAAAATAGGTCCATTTTCTCATGAGATCGAGTGATATCCAGTTCATATAGCGCTGTTTATTCTCTGTGTTCTATCTTGATTTCTGGGCCCCCTGAACAGCATATTGACTCGAGACCCCTCCGCGAATCCCCCTTTTTACCCCCTCAGTAAAAATCGTCCTAACCTCTTTTACAACAACAAAAGAAAAGAAAAAGGCCATCAACTATCAGGAATGGAGAGATAATACTGTGGAAAAAAGGAGAAAAAGAAGGAGAAAGATGCCTTTTGTCCCATCAGAGTGGTGTAGTTACAACATTTACCAGAAGGGGCAAACAGGACCATGCTTAACCTTGACCTCTTGGATGAGATGAGCAAGCAGTTCATAATTATTAGTCTGATGATAAGAAAGATAAAAGCAATGGGTCCCACTTTATATTAAGTGGCCTTAACTGGTTTAAGGATGGGTTAAGGTGTAAGGGATGGGTCAACAGTATAATTATAAATGTACTTTCAGAAATTAATTACAGATGTAATTACACGCAGGTATTTTTAAAATATAAGTACAATGTAAAAACATGTATGTACACAATAAGTGCATTGTACCAAATGATTCATTTAAATGTAAGTACATAGTTGTTAAGGCCACTTAATATAAAGTGGGTCCAAGCAATGAGATTTAAATGCATCATGTCGGATTAAAAGATATGACCTTTTATTAAACCATGTGGGATCAAAACTTATTTGGAGGCCCCCAATGTTTTATCCAGATCAGATATTGATGTTCAGACAGCTGATGTAATGAATGCACAGAACATTTATGAGGATTCTTTTTTTTTTCTTCAGTTTGTAAATCAGTTTTTTCTCACCAACCCCTCTTTAGAGATATATAACAGAGCCATATCTGTCCCTTAGGAATACTTGAGATGATTAGATCGAGTAAAAATAGATGTATGGGAGCAAAAAGTGGTGTTGAGGTCAATCGGACGTTTTAAGAATGCTTGTACTGGAAAACATTAGTTGTTTTTCCACTGTTTCTTCCTCTGCTGTCAAATAATCAATTTGTTATTAAATGTTTTACCATTTGGCAGCAGTTAAAGCCTTTATTTGTTTGCATTCACCCCGTTACTGTTTTTCCTTTTTTATATGACTATATTTTTCTTTAAATTAGGGTAATTATAGTTAACTGAAACTAAAACCATAACAAAATGTTTGTTACTTGAAGTTAAATAAACATTAAATTAAATAATATATATATAGGAGCTAGTTGACAAAGCAACATTTCTCATTTTCATTTAGGTGAGCTTGATGTACTAAAGCTATATCTGAAATAAAAATGAATACAAACTATATAGACTTAATGTAAAAAATAAAAACTAATAAAAATGTGTAAAACTTTAAAATTCAAATGAAAATGGATATGGAAAATTTAAAAATGAAAAATAATTCAAAATATTAATGCAAACTATATAACAGTATCCGAATGATACTAAAAAAAATACTGTAAACATATAACTGCTCTCATTATTGGCAGTGAAGCCAGTACACACAGAGGTATAGTTAAGAAAAATGCAAATTATTTTTAATAAGAAGAGAAAATACATCAATTATGAATTAATGGATAATACATGTCTTTTCTGCAGCCTAATTTTTCCAAATGTGTCCTGTTTATCTGACAATATTGATTGTTTACTCATTTTAATGGTGGTGGAATGTGAAGTTCCTGCAGCTCCAAATACAACTGCAAAAATAATAATGAATGTTTTCAAACAGGTTTCTTGAACACTTATTCTGTTGGTTGCTCCAGTGTCACTATGTCAGGCTAAAAGGCTTAATTTATTAATTAATTTATTTTATTTTTTATTTTTTTGGAAAGTGACTGACCAAAAATGGATCCGTTTATACTGTGTTTATTGTGATATATTGTGGTAAGTGAATTGTGATTAGCAGGAATAATGATGATTGAACCAGAGTGGTTGTATTTATTCAGAATGATGCTGTGTTAGTGAACAATGCAAGCTGCAGTCAAACCTAAAAGCACTCTGTGTTTTGGAATAACTTGGTTTTTAACATTTCCCCTGATATGGGTTTTGACTTGTCACTTTGGATCAGTAAGTGTTTCCTTATGCACATCTCTCTCTCTCTCTCTCTCTCTCTCTCTCTCTCTCTCTCTCTCTCTCTGTGTGTGTGTGTGTGTGTGTGCATGCTTTTAGAGTGAATTTGCACCTTTAAATCATTAATCACACATTTGCACTAAAGGTCAAAAATGACAAGGTTGGATTTATTGTCATGTAGTAAATTGCTGACTTGGAATCATATTTATCTTGCACAAAAATTAGTCGAGACAACCGGCACCAGGCCCTCTGCACTTACTTTATTGAGGTTAACACTGATTTGGAAGAGATCATTTTAGACACCACGGATCAGCCCAGAATGCCAAACATTAAGATATTTTCTGGCAGTTCGCATCCGGATCTGTCTTTGTGTGTTCCACACTGCTGCAGATACCAGTCAAATCAATTTAATGGCAGGTCTATTGTGTTTTGACATGTCTATTTAAACATTTGTTCTTCTTTTATAACATTATGCACCAGGTGGGCACTTTGCACTGAGCTAACATTGAGGTGCTATACTGAGCTCAGTGAATCATACAGTACACTGTTCAACTTAATTGTTTACCCTCATGACAGAGTCAACTCCAATTACTTAGATACAAATGTACGTATATGATATGATAGATTTAAATATATTTTTACATTTATATATAAAACAATGTTTTCATCAAACCATACACAATATGTGGTACTTCATGGTATCATTCAAATTAACTCTGTTTATTCAAGTCAAATATATTATTTAATATGACTGAATCAAACTGACTTCACCAACTGGAATGCTAAATGTGGGTCTATTTTTGTTTTGTAATGGGGAGTATCTTTCCATCACTCTGCTCTGGGCATGTGCAATGGGCTGTGCACTTCCTGTACATACCTCTTCATCAATATCAAGGTATCGCGGGAAATTGATCAAAGCAGTTTGGCAAGCACTTCATCAAAAACATACGTGACTGACGGACATGTGGGCATGACTCTACATAACAACATAGTATGCATATATATATATATATATATATATATATATATATATGTTTTGGTAATCTGTCAATTTCTTGGATAAGACCTTGCAAAAACAAGCTATAGCCTTTGATCTTTTATCAGTTATTTTCACAAGCTTCTGTCCTCTGATGCTCTCACTTTAATTAGGTAAAACCACTGAAAACATTTCCTGAGCTACAGGACTGTATAATTGTGGACTGTTTTGCTTTAGAAACTGAAAATGTAAGAAAATATTTATTTTACGTAAAGAGCCATGTTATACAGAAAAAAAAAACAGGCATAAAAAATATGCATTTATTTTCTTTAACATGCAATGTTATTTATTCATTTTATGTGTTCGACCATACAGAGCACCATACACAACAAATAAATGCACTATGCTGTTCACACACATCACATCACATTGGAGTTTTTACCAGAGATTAATTCAGTTTGTTAACAATTAAATTAAAGACATTTATAATATATTACAAATTATTATTTCTATTTCAAAATGTAAAACAAAAATGTAGCTGTCCTTGTAAAGTGAAGGAATGCAGTTCAGTAACTACACACAAAAACACTGTATTGCCATTTCCACTTCATTAGGCAGAACAACCATTTTCACCACCATAGCACAACTGTGCTTGTAATAATAAAAAAGCTATTTTTTTTTTGTAATGAGTTAGGTGAAGATGTCTTTTATTAAAACTGTTTCTCTGACAGGCTTTGCAGGATTTCTCATTAAATCTTAATTTAGCTTGAGGAAATATAGACAGATGCACAAAGCTCTTCTTCTCTTCTTAAGAAGCATATCACTGTCTACTTCACACTTCGTGATTCTCAAAAAGCTTTCTAGTTTCATTTCCTTGTTTTTCTTTTTCCATAGGTCTAAGTAAGGGTCGGGACAATGTAACGTCAGATGATGACCGGCAGACTGTACTTGTCCAGATTATTACATGATTAATTAACAAATAAATGTGAACATGAAACATTGATGGCCTAGCAACAAGACGAACATTATCGTAGGCTAATATGGATGTCATCTGGGGTAATTTTCACTATAAACATAACTGAGAGGAAGACAGCACAAGTCTGTGGTGTGATGCGAGAGACAATAGCACTGGTTTCAGTAAACTGAAAATACTCTCGTAACTATTTTATGTTTGGCTAATTTGTATGAATTTGTATTTGTATGACCTGCTTACACCACTCTGATGGTTTGGTTTAGGATTAGGATTAGGGGTGGACCTTCCTGCATACGCTTTTTTGTTTTCTAAAAATCATACGCTTCCAGATCACTTTGTACAAATTCATACACAGTAAAATCACCAGCTCATAAAATAGTTATGATTTCTCATTGGTAAACTGCACAAATGCTCTGATTTACAGCATTGCCATGGATGATGTTGAATATTAGTAAATAATATTTCCTAATATCACATTGCTAGATGGCACTATTGACCAATCAGAATGGAGTATTACTATAGACTATATTATGCGTGTTGTGCTACACACATTCATACTATATTGAACTTTTTTGATGGTCACTAAGTAATTACTGTACATATTCAAAGGAAGTACCTACTTTGATTTCGGACACAGCCAAAGCATAAAAATGACAGCCACAAGAAGTGGGAAGTAAAACATTATTGTAAGCTCAGAAAGTGGGTGAATAATCGATGCTGCATTAATGACCATAATTATTTTAATGTGTTAAACTAATAGTATAATCACGGAAATTAGCATGTTATTTTCAGAGCCTTTAATGTTAATCATTTTGCAAAGAAAGACATAATTTGAAGCAGTTAATATGGCATACAGTATCTGAAACAGGCCTGTATGTTGTTTATATAAAAACTTCAGTGAATCAGTGGATAGAAAACAACTTGCTTATTTTTATCTAACATTTTTCTGAAACATATTGCTAGTCATTGAAAGTATATTGGTAGGTTGTTGGCATGAAATAGATCGCATGTGATCAGCATGATCTTATTTGAGGCTTTTTTTTTAGAACAGAAAACACAAAGAGCAAACACTGTTTATTGGTTCAGAGGTATTATCAGCATAGCTAATATAAACCTTCTTAATCTGGAAATATTAAAAACACACACTAGAATGAAAGTTAAGAAAGCAGATATGATCCACTTTATCTGTGATGCTGTATCAGATTTCATAAACACTGGAAAATTCAGATTCTTTCCACTCATGCAAAAAGCTACAAATAAATTAGTTTCAGCATTTGCCATCTGTCTGCTCTTGTATTTTTTTTTACTTTGGGTTAAAAGACAATAAACTTATCACACCATCTCCTTTTTAAGAATGTACATATCAAAGGCAGAGAAATAAATTGTGGCCAGGGAAGAAAAAAAGTAGTTCTATTTTACACTGACTAAACATAAGCGTCTATGAACATGGTTTAAGAATGGTTTAAGGCAATTTAAGACATTTAGTCACAAAGATTAAAAGTAACAAAATATTTGTTTATAATTTGATGAAAACACATTATGTGTCTTCTTGTCCTTATGAGATTTACTGGACTGTACATTTTTGAACTCCCCTCTGGGGCCAGAAAGAAAATTAGATCAGAGCCAGACAGAAATATCTAAATAAGATCAGAGCTTATTATAAGTCATAATCTTGTAACTTAGAAATCGTAACGCAGACATAAACAGCCACAAGACATTCTAATTTTCTAATTTTTCATGTTTTGTTGGGTCTTGCACTTCTGTGACCTGGAACTTTTTCATGTAGTTACACATGCTGCCCATTCACATGCCGACAAGCATTGTCTCATTGTGGCAGGCTGACCTGAATAAGTGTCTGTGGCATTGCTGTGAATATATTGGAGAGCATCGTATGGAAGTGCTGGCACTGGAGCTTCAGATCTGTAAGATGAAATTGAATCTCTATGGGAAACATGATCTCAAAGACCATCAGAAAAAAGAGAAGGTCAGTCTGCTGTCAAAAGTGTTTTATACTGAACAGCTTGAGGTTTCTTAGCTGTTGTATCCTAAAATTGTGTTCTCAAATCCAGTACACTTTACTAACTTGAAGTAGCTAATAGCAAAAAATTCATCAGTTTCTTTTGACAGTTTGACAGCATAAATGGAATTGATTTTGATTGTTGTTGGGCTTTCATTTTTGAGGTTTAGTCAAACACTTGATTAAAAACACAAGACAAACAATAGCATTTACTGCAGCTATTAAATTCTATTAATTTATATTATGTTAAGAAACCAGCAAGCAAAAAAAAAAAGTTTATCATCAAAGTAAATTAGCTTAATTTTCCCATTGACTTGTCTGATTTTCACCTTTCAAAATAGAGATCAAGCTAAAAATTTATTTTACTGTTATTTACCAATATTTGAGTCGTTTGAAAGAGACATTTATTTTAAAATGATATATTTTTTCCTGTATCCATTCTTTGTTGTACTATAAACAGATATTGTAACTTTCAGAACTTTCCGATGAACTGATGAACAATTTTCAGTTTCAGTCTGAGAGTTTGTGTAGCATATTTCAGCATGTATTATTATGAATCTGCTTATGAATGATGCCACAGTTAAAAACAATAGGCTGCATGAAGTCTTAAAGGCACGGCTACAAGAAATTGTCAGAGAAAATTGTAATAAACAAAAGGATGAACAAATGCTTAACTAATTGTATGAGCAGATAGGGAAAGTTTAAATAATAAAAAAGGGTCTGAAGTGCCTTTCATGTGAAGAGTGCTTAGATCATGGTGTCTGTTGCCTGCACTGTGGCCTGAAAAATTAGTTCATTTGGCAGCATTGGGAAGTACCTAGAGACACATGAGATAAACCGTGAGAATTTCCCGTGATTGCATAAGGGGCCTATTGATGATGGTGTCAAGTGGTGATACAGAATGGTCAGAAAGTCCCTAAGTGAAGAGATGAACAGAACAAGAGGCTAAGTGAATTAGGGTTGTAGTAAGTGCTGTTTTATATATATATATATATATATATATATATATATATATATATATATATATAGAGTGTGCAGAGAAAA
>NW_015544143.1:771343-774801 GCF_001515605.1 Sinocyclocheilus anshuiensis | reverse complement strand
TTCTAAGCGGTATGTGTGGAGAAAACCAGGCACTGCTCATCACTTGTCCAATACAGTCCCAACAGTGAATCATGGTGGTGGCAGCATCATGCTGTGTGGGTGTTTTTCAGCTGCAGGGACAGGACGCCTGGTTGCAATCGAGGGAAAGATGAATGCTGCCAAGTACAGGGATATCCTGGACGAGAACCTTCTCCAGAGTGCTCAGGACCTCAGACTGGGCCGAAGGTTTACCTTCCAACCAGACAATGACCCTAAGCACACAGCTAAAATAACGAAGGAGTGGCTTCACAACAACTCTGTGACTGTTCTTGAATGGCCCAGACAGAGCCCTGACTTAAACCCAATTGAGCATCTCTGGAGAGACCTAAAAATGGCTGTCCACCAACGTTTACCATCCAACCTGACAGAACTGGAGAGGATCTGCAAGGAGGAATGGCAGAGGATCCCCAAATCCAGGTGTGAAAAACTTGTTGCATCTTTCCCAAAAAGACTCATGGCTGTATTAGATCAAAAGGGTGCTTCTACTAAATACTGAGCAAAGGGTCTGAATACTTAGGACCATGTGATATTTCAGTTTTTCTTTTTTAATAAATCTGCAAAAATGTCAACGATTCTGTGTTTTTCTGTCAATATGGGGTGCTGTGTGTACATTAATGAGGAAAAAAAACTAACTTAAATGATTTTAGCAAATGGCTGCAATATAACAAAGAGTGAAAAATTTAAGGGGGTCTGAATACTTTCCGTACCCACTGTATATATATATATATTAAGGGATGCGAAGAGGCTGGATTGTGCATTTACCACAAAGTGATCCGTAAAGGTCAAGGTATCTTGGAAGACTCCCAGGCATTTAACACACCAGGGGGCAACGACTGTGTGACCTTCAACAGTAATGGACAGAGAGTGTGTGCAGAAGTCACAACCTGGAGGAAGAGGATGTCTGAAATGTCAAGGATGAACTTAAGGAGATGAATAGGTGCCCGAGTGAAAATGTCAGAAGTGGCCGGTTGTCTTTTCTGTGCAATATATGTGGAAAGTAGTTCATTTCAGGAAATAACTCCCATTCAGTGCAAAAAGTACCGGTGGTTTTGTTCACCCATTTATCACAACCACACAATTTCACAGCATTTCTACTCAGACTTGCTTTGATATATAATCAGTGCTGGGAAGATTGTATCTTCTCAACAAAGCTACTAATAATTGGAAAAAATTTGTAAACAAAAGTAAAAAAAAAAAGACAAACAGCAACATTTAACTAAATATAATTTATGCATATATTAATTATGGTAATATCATCATATTACATTGTATATTGCTACAAAAAAAGACGTAAACTGCCAAAAACCATCTATGCAGCGACTGATATTTATTAGTTTGTGTCGATATGAAGCTGCTGTTGCAATAGAATGTAGCAGAGAATCACATTTTAGTGGTTTGTCGTGCAGTTACTGAACAGTCACCAATATTTCATCAGTCATCATACTGTAAGTGCACACAGATTTTTGCCAGGTTGCACTGACTGCTTTTATTCATTTTCTAACCTAATAGAAGACACCCAGGTAGAGGATAGACCAAGGCTAGGTGTCACCCTTATTGCCCTGGTAAATATTTGCAGAGTAAATAGTCTATTTCTAGAAGCACATACCTTAAATATGTCCACTGTTATTGTCTAGGATACAGTTCAGTAAACACACTGACTATTTAATGTCAGGTTTCCATTGTCACTGCTGTCCTTGATTTTTAATAGAATGGCTTTTCAGATAATTTGAAACAAAAATCTGTATCATTTAAAAGGTTTTGAGTCATAGTTAAATAGAGATATTGTATATAGTTTGTGACAAGTAGTCCATCTTTGCTATTTGTTTAATCAATACTAAAAAGAACCACATTCACTGGATTAATATTGATTTCAGGTCATACTAAAAAACTACAACAAACCAAAGTGATTGAAAGAGCACTCTGGTATGGTTTTATGGGCTTACACACCCTTATACAGGAAACTGTTCTTTGACATAAATTATGAAATGTCTTTGCAACATGCCAAGAACTCAATTTTTCCTCTTTGAAAATAGTTTATGCTTTCATACACTACATTAAAATGGTTTTTGTGGTCCTTGAAAATATCACAGTCATATGCATATTTATTAAATTAACCATTTTGTTTATTATTTGAACAGCTTTTATCTCCAGTACATAATTTTTTATTGTTGGCAGCATGCTCAGTGGTGAAAACATCAACTTAAACAGAGGCCTGGCCATTTTCTCAATGAATGTCAAGTAATGAAGTACTTCTGTACACCATCCCACATGTAATGTAGTCCTCTTGTGCCAAGGAAACATGACGTGGATGAATCCATATAGGGAATAATTTGACAAATTATAATTTATACTTAAATATACTGTACCTGCTTTAAATATAAATTATATCTAAGAAATTCCACAGGCATTCTTTAGGGTGAAACGTTGTCTTCAGTGCAAAAGAGACATTTCCTCAGATATAATTTTTCATGTGTTCAGACAGGAAATGCAGCATTGTTTTTATATTTAGAAAGCTATCGCTGCCATGTTACTAATGAGATGTGTGAATAAATGTTAATAAAAGTATTTTTATTTGATATAAATAGAGAGAAAAATAAATTAAATGGTGTTTTGCAGTCTCTGCACTGGCAAATGCAGGAGATTGTCAGGGCGTTGTGTTCATCATTGTTTTCTCTCTTGCAGCTGTAAAAAAAAAAAAATGTTATATACAAACTGTCATTGATCAGATGGTGAGAAGTAGCTCAAACATGCCTCCCTAATTTAATATTCTCCATGAATCTGAATAACATTCAATGCTAATTCGCTTATGAATTTACAATAAGTTGGGCATTATCACATAATAAATCTTGAAAGGGTGATCAGACCCCGACATGGAGTGGAATATTACATGGCTTAGACGGCTAAATAAATAAATACATGTATAATTAAATGGATGTGAAACATAGTTTTGCTCTGAAATTGTTTTATAATTGTATCTGTATATTATCTAAAACAACAAAACGAAGACCCCCTCAATATTACAGTAGGCCTAAAATTATTCCCGAAGATCTCTGCGATAGAAAAAAAAAAAGATATATATAAGAATGTCAAGTGAAAAAGAAAAAAAACACTCAAAGAAAACATAAGGCCTTACATTTTTAAAGGGGTCATATGATGCGATTTCAAGTTTTCCTTTCTCTTTGGAGTGTTACAAGCTGTTCGTGAATAGATAAGATCCCTGAAGTTGCAAAGACTAAAGTCTCAAAACCAAAGAGATATTCTTTATCAAAGTTAAGACTCTGCCACACCCCCCTAAAATGGCTCGTTTTAACACGCCCCCACATATCTAGGTCACTGTACGAAATTCCTTATTTATTTGTAAGGGTAGTCTCCTCAACGTGCGTGTGAAGTAATTGTGCGTGTACAGAGCGCTGAAGGCG
>NW_015544143.1:730539-771123 GCF_001515605.1 Sinocyclocheilus anshuiensis | reverse complement strand
CCACCCGTTCAGTATCCCAGCCAGTACTTGCTGCACCTCCGTTGCAACCAGTCCCAGTTCCATCACTGCCAAAACTTGTGAATGACAGTGAGAGGGAGTTCACAGATCTGAAAATAGCCCTAGACAATCTGCTAAATCCCCGCACGGATCTCACCGAACACTACAAATATCGTGTGCGACTGGAGCATCTGGTCCTGGATGAGGCGAAGCTGATCGCTCAGCGCGAGATCCTATTCTCCAACAGGTCGAACAGCTGTGGCAGTTGGACATTCTTCCTTACCGCAACGAGAAGCTGGTAATGCGTTCACGACAAGACCAACTTGCCATAGAACTGCTGGAGAGCAGAACACAGCGTGTGAAAGTGGATGGAACATGGCGTTATGCAACCCCTCTCCTACGTGCTCCAAATGCACCACCACTGAAGGGTACCAGAGATTCCATTCTACACAATCTTAGGAGCACAGAGAAACGCTTGGGTAAAGATCCAGAGAAAGCCAAGGTTTATGAGGCCGAGATTCAGAAGCTTTTGGATGCAGGATATGTTGTTAAGGTCCCGTTAGAACTTCTACATTCAGATGAAGAATCGTGGTTTATCCCACATCATCTTGTCCACCACAACGGTAAGGACAGACTAGTTTTCAACTGTTCTTTCATCCATCAAGGTCTCTCCCTCAACCAGCAGCTCCTTCCTGGCCCTTGCCTTGGTGCTTCATTACTAGGAGTCCTGATTCGATTCCGACAGCACGTGGTCGCAATCAGCGGCGACATACGCGCTATGTTTCACCAGGTAAGACTCCTGCTGGAGTACAAACCTCTCCTGAGGTTCATCTGGCGAAACATGTGGAAAGGAGATCAGCCTGATGTCTATCAATGGCAAGTCTTACCATTTGGAACGACTTGCAGCCCATGCTGTGCGACCTTCGCACTTCAGAAACACGTCAGGGACCACCAGCCATGTGATGGTGAAGTAAGGCAGTCGATAGAACAGTGCTTTTATGTTGACAACTGCCTACAGAGTCTTCCCACTGTTTCCTCCTCATGGGGCGGCGGGATGCTTCGCTACCCCAAGTAGTCTACACTCCAGAACCTCTGTCTAAGCGTCGATGGCGCCATGCTCAGACTGTAGTTGATCATTTCTGGGCATACTTTACCCGACATTACCTGCCTAACCTTCAGCCTCGTCTTAAGTGGCAGCGTGAGACTCAGGATCTGACCGAGGATGCTGTAGTGATGGTGGTGGACCCACAACTGCCTCGGGCTCACTGGTACCCAGCGAAGATGGCCATATTAGGTCAGCAAAGGTCAGAATAAAGGACCGCCTGTATCTTCGCCCTGTGGCTAAGCTAGTTCAACTCCCAGCACTCCCAGATGGTGAGGATACAGACGTTAAGGACTAAGGAATTCATATTTCTACAGATTAGCTATGCTAATCTGGGGGCGGCTGTACGAAATTCCTTATTCATTTGTAAGGGTAGTCTCCTCAACGTGCGTGTGACGTAATTGTGCGTGTACAGAGCGCTGAAGGCGGTCCGCCAGAGCGGTTTCAGTTTACTTTCAGTTTCATTTCTCTGCCGCTATTTCAAATGAGTGGTAAATGTGCGTGCATGAACGTAAGTTAATTTATCTTTCTTTACCTGTCATATTGCAATAATGTTGCCACTGCCAGTCTGATTGTTGTCATAGGTGCATATTGTAGTTCAGTATACAGAATTTGGAGAATTCTGCACACGTTATTTACATGCATATTTTAGCGCCATTTATCGTGTGGTATTGAATATTATTGAACAGAGAAGATGTTTACTGAGTAGGGCTGCACGATTAATCGCATGCGATATTTAACGCGCAAAGTGTTTGAGAGAGGCGGGGCATATAGGACCTACAATAATGTACAGTATTTGAAAAATAATGTGTTTTTTGAACATTAAAGCATGTCAACATATTCTGTTACACCAAATACACAAAATAATGATCTTTAAAAAAGCATCATATGACCCCTTTAATATCCAACAGTGTGAAACGAATATGAAAAATGTTCTACCTTCAGAAGATTTGTTGAATCGTGTCACGTATGGTGTAATCTGTGTGTCCATACTTTTGGAATACATTCACATCGCTCTACATCAATCTCACAGTCCTCCTCACTGACTGTAGATGGAGGCTCTGGTTTAAAAAAAAAAGTGTTATCGCAGATGCAATAACTGTGCAAAAAATATAAATCCTGTTGTTGTGTGTGCGCCTTGATGGGTCTATACTGAATGAAAGTTCATGCAATATAGCGACTAACAAATAAAACGTAAACAAGGCATCTGTGCATTAGGCCAGAACAGGAAGTGGCAATACGTGAGTTGAAATTAATTACTCACTGACCTTGTTTACTGGAGGGGTACGTCACACATCGCTCAGCCATCCAATCCCATATTAAACCTTTGTTGCATAGCCTCTTGTCTTCTGGCTTACGTGTAGGAGAGCAACTGCATACACGTACAAACATATTATTATGCCAACAAGCACTCAAACTCCTACATATGGCTGCCACTCAGCAAGGCTCAATCTGTAATTTCTCCAAGAGCAACACTGTTGTATTAACAGTGAATAGCACAGCATGGCACTGGAAAAACAAGGGTTGGGTCTAATATTTCAAGGAGTGACGTAGCACCACAAGAAATACCCAGCCAATTTTAGTAAAAATGCACTGCACTCAGTGTTAGAGCAGAGGAATACTGATTGCTTAATTGATAACTTCATTCAACTCTAGCTGGCATTTTCTAAAACTATTAACTGGAGAAACATTATAGTGAATATTACATCGTGTACCTAATATTTCATGGCAAGGTTGCACAAAGTTTTCGCACTAACCTATTCTTTTACTAACCTCTTCGTGTGCTTCTCACGAACATGTCTGCGAATCAGTGCGTGTTCCTGGCACATACACTCAGTGTGATTGGCAATTTTAACCAGCACTGGCTCTGGTCCAGATTTATACGGAGCCAGACTCACACTCAAAATCTGTGAGGAAAAGGACATTTTACCGTCAAATGTAACAGTATGTATACATAAACACATGTTAAAGGGATAGTTCAGCCAAAAATTTAAATTCAGTTGTTCCAAACCTGCATCACTTTATTTCGTCTGTAGAACGCAAAAGGAGACATTTTAAAGAATGATACTAGTCGCTCTCTTCCAATTGATTATAATCATGGAACAAGACTTTAAAACTGGCTTTAAAAGTGGCCAGTATGAGGGTAAATAAGTAAATTATGACAGTATTTTGTTTATTTCATGGTGAACTATCCCTTTAAGTCTGTGTAAGACTGTTTTTGATTGTATATTGAATGAACTGCACATCATTTCCATGTAAATGAGCAAGTAGAAACAAATTTGATTGGCCATTAATTTGTTTGTAATACCCACGCAATGCAATGAGTAGTGCTCACAGTTTTATTGACATAAGTCACGCTTGTATTACGGCAGGTAACTCCTTCTTTGTTGCAGCAGCCGCCACACCTGAAGACAGAGACACACGGGGGCTTAAAGAACACAGCCGTATTGGTGCCCAGCTCTTTAGCCACATCTACACACGTCTCTCTGGGCATACACTGTGTTTTCTGCCATTCGTCATCAATATCTGGGGGGGAAAAATAATTAGGTACTTTTTAGGTACACACATCTGTGTACTTAGCACATGCTCCCAGATGTGTCTGCATGAAAGTCTCAACCTTTTAGCATCTCTGGGCTGAATGATGTGGCAGCATAGCGTGTTGACCTGCGGTTCTCAGGCGGAGTGGCATATTCAAAGTGCTTCAGCTTGAGTCTGCATCTCCACAGCTTCCAGTCGGGGTATTCAGTCAACATCAGAAGCTCATCCAGACTCCCAGCTTCCCTCAGTTCCTGTTCCCACCTCTCCTGGTTCATGTCCTATGGAGAAATGCAATATTGAATGTGAAAAGAATGATGACAATGGGGCTGCTGTTTTCAAAGCAGCACTATGTAACTTTTTCTGTGTTCAAAATTTGCAAAATGTATATAATGACATCATGAATTCATCTTCCAACCCGCGTGTTTGTCTTATTCCGAATCACTACGGTACACTTATAATAAGTACTTATATTTGGACTATTGTAGCCTGGTCGGGTCGTCACCGCTGCGGAGTAACACATACCTGCGTGAATCGCCATAGACATAAACTAGTAGCTCCGGTTGGAATATTCTTCCGCGGGATGTGTGCAGTTCTGTTTATTAACCGCTAGAGCGCCTAAAGTTACATAGTGCTGCTTTAATACAAAGGTAAGGCATTTTTTATAAGAATATGTTTGAGGCACACTGAGCAAAATTCAGCCAAAAGTATGGAACAATGTAGTGGGTGTTAGATAAATGGAAGGACAAAACAAACGAATGCCCTAATTCTACACAAATTAGGAACACCTTCTTTCCCTACTTCAAACGCCCCCAACTTTACAACCCACTACAAAGGCTTGCATCATACAAACTTCCTGCTGTCTGTGAGGTATGTGAAGTCTTACCATGATAAAATGCTAACCAGCAGGAGTTAACGACCATCACATTACTAGATAGATAGGCTACAGGAATGTGAGAGCACACATATATATTGATAGCTATTATGTGGTTGGCTACAACTTTTTAAAAGGAAAAAATTTAAGTGCACATTTAAAGGAGCATTTTCTTTCTATCCACTAGAGGGCAGTAGTGATAATGTTGGATTTTCGAAGCATTTTTTGGCTGTGTAAAAAATTGGTATTACAAAAGGGAAATGATGCAGCTGTTCCCCATGTAGTTCTGTCACCAAAGAATAGGCAGTGTTGCATCAGACATTACACAGATCCTTAGTATTACAACCTCAATATAATCCACAGAGTGTTCCCTCACAACTTGCTGAAATTTGCAACCTTCATTGTGGGTGAATGGAGTCTTGATTCATCTAAAGCAATTCTGCTGACTGGACAATTGCACACAGTTAGACTTTGAGACCTAAGTGCTAGATTTTTAGAGTTCAATCTCTAGAACTTGTCTAGAGCTTCGTGCTCAGTCTAGGCTTATTGTCAGGCCATAAAGTTCAACATTTCTTCACTCAAACCAGCTTGTGTAGCCAAACACATGGAACACCCTCTGGCAGAGGCCCACTCTAAACAACTGGAACATATGCTCTATTAGCTCAGTATGGACCACCTGTTTAGAAGCTCAGTGAAGACACAGATCCCAGGGATTGGAGTTTGGGATGCGTGCCACCAATATGAACAGAACATCATGGCTGTTTTGCAAAACATGGATTGAATAACTAGTAAGAGCCTGGTGACAGCTGCAGAATAACCTTCACAAAGTCACCAGTGGGCACTCTTTCAGTGGCCAGTGTCGGTATTGATACCTACAGAGTAAATAATGGCCAATATAATGCCAATATGATGTACATTACATGGGTCTCTCTGGAATACATGTTTCTTATTGGTCAATCGTGGCATTTCGCGGTCTGATATTTCCTAATATTCTCAGAGTATATCAGTCTGCTCATCTGGCTACTTCTAGTATCTCTGGTGTAACAATGCAGATTTGCACGCTCGATCATTCAAACACAATGGATGCCATCTTGTGACTCATTTATTAATTGTAGTGAAAATTACCTAAGAAAATGTCAATATTGACTCTTTATTACTGTAATATTGTTACGGTTTTCATCTTGCTGCTAGGCAGATTTTATACTGTACTATACTTTTTGATGAAAGTGAGAAATTATGTTCAGATATGATGATAAAACATCATCATTTCAAAACAAAGCAATATGTCATGTCCACGTATTTATTTATTTTGTGAGTAGCCAAGTAATAAGGGTGATTATGTACAGTCGCATTAGGCCTATATAACCTACAATTGAATGTTAGCATATGTGCATAAATCCTGAAAACAAATTATTAAATGAGCGTTTATTTAGTATTTGTTTAAATGTAACCTAAAATGTATCTTTTTGTATGTTATTACATTAACCAACTTATATTAATCGGCTAAGGATACATTCTGGCCAGCCTGGGGTGCGTTTCCCAAAAGCATTGCCAGTTTTAGTTGCCAGTTCCACTGAACTCTATTGGATGGAACTTGAGATCATAGATGCTTTTGGGATATGCACCCCTGGTCAGTACATCGGTCTGCCACAGGTTTACCCTCAATTACAGAATAGCAAGTGTATAGAGTTTGTGGAGTAGATCACGCACATGGGGTTTGCTTAACTAGTTGGTCTGCCACTTGTCAATCAATACCACACGAGTTATTGAGAATATTGAGGTATTTAAGCATGCAATAACCAGCACTGGCTTTGTTTTTAATGTTTACTACACACCGGGTGTGTCCCACAAAAAGGGCAAATTAAAAAAAGAGCAACAGGGGCCAAAATATTTCCAATCATGCTTTTATGAGACGGGAAAGCAACAAAGCGGGAGGAAAGTAAGACAGCCGAGGCTGGGATGGGGAGGGCTGGCACGCGATATGGAAGTCATCACCAGAGAAGTCCTGCATCCTGCTGTTGTGTAGTGACATGATCTTCTATGATCCCTTCAGTATGCTAGGGTGGAGCCGTCTGCTTTCAATTAGCCGTGCAGACAATGCAACAACAAACAGAAATAGCGAGAGAATGAGGAGGGGTTTAAAAGAAAGTAAGAGTATGAGTTACAACTGTGCAAAAGTAATGAGGTGGAGGCCCCTAACAAGGAAGAAGAAATGAGACGGATGAGAACATTGAGTGGTTGAACATGTAAAAGACCCTACAATGCCTCAGGCTGCACTCGGATACCAGGCTACACGCCACACACACTTATGCTAACACAGTCTCTTTATGGAGTGTATCTGTGAAAACGAATAGGATATTATGTTATTACGCCACTGCTTGGAACCCATAACCCTTCTTACATAACCTACCATTGATATACAGGCACTGAAGAACAGATGAATGGCCTTAACAGCTTGTCTTTGGAAATTCTCATTAATAGTCATTGAGTTTCCCAGTGTGCTTCCAGAGGGACCATCCATCTTACATCGAAGACTGCAATTCTGAACATTGTCATTTACTTCAGATTGATTTAAGCCTCACTTCCCACGGTAACACACAGGAAAATGATCGAATTTGCTATTAAGTGACCTTAAGTTCGCAGCAGGAGGCCCCATCCGGCCCTGCTGAGCTTGCAACAGGTCCCTGTTCAGTGAGTCAGCGCAAAATGACTTAAATCCTCTTGTAACAGCCATGTTAAAGTGGTAGTTCAACCAAAAATGAAAAAATATATATATATATATTGAAAAATGTCATTGAGGTCTAATGTTATTTTAGACCCAACTGCTTTCATTGTATGGACAAAAACATTCTTCATAATATCTTCTTTTGTCTTCCTCAGAAGAATGAAAATCATACAGTTTTGGAACGACATGAGGGTGAGTGCACTTTTAAAATAAAGGTTCTTTTATTGCATCTATGGTTCCATGAAGAATATTTAACATCCATGGAAACTTTCTATTCCACAAAAGGTTCTTTATAGTGGATAAAGGTTTTTTAGATTTTTTAAATGTTTTAAGAACTAAGAAAAAAAAGGTTATTTCGTTCTTGGTTCTTTGGCATCATTGGAAAACCCTCTTTTGGAACCCTTATTTTTAAGATTGAAAATTAACAGACTTTGCTTTTTAAAGACCTCACAACTGAATATGGACATTATAACAATTGAAAACCTATAAAAATGAAAACTATTTTCAACTAAACCTCAGTTTCATTCAAATTTGGCTGTGAACAAATAAAATGTCCTGAGGTTTTGGCTGCAAGTGGTGTTCTACATGTCTGCTGAGGGATGCCATACTTACTCTCTGGGGTCTGTAGGCGTCCACGGCCAGCATCAGTCTGACATGCAGGAGTAACAACATGTGAAGTCCAGCACATTTCTGTGTCTTCATTCTGCTACTTGCTCTCCAGGATACCGTCCAGCGATTGAGCAGCAAGGGAGGCCAGTCTTGTATACACTCACGCAGGCTCACAAATCACGAAGCAGGTTTCTTACACAGGACAACACAGGCGCACCAGTAGAGACCTGTCACAATGAGCTTTCCAAAGCCAAATGGGCTCTCCTCTTTAAAAAAAAGAGGAGGAGAAAGAGACATCCATTTGCTCTGGTCTACTCTGGGCTTCTCAGTTTTTTCCTTTTTTCTGCAGTTTTTTCCTTTTTTCTTTTTTCTCTCTGATCAGGACAACCTCTTGATGCTGTCATCTGTCTTGGACTGGCCAGTTTTGGCCAAGTGTCTCCACAGATCCGGATGTGTCAAACTATATGTGTGTGTTTGCAAAATCCGCCATGGGCTCACATCCAGTCTTCTTCAGCTTCCAGTGCGTGCAAGGCCGTCTGGGAGTCGTGGGTGTCTGTCCCGTCACTGTATGCTCCAGTCCCACTCTGCTTGCCGACTTCCAGGCTCAGTTGCTCGCACACAGGAACATGTGGTTTTAAATGTGATCCAGACCTCTACAGAGGGCAAGGAGTGAAAGAGGGGGAGGAGGAGGGAAGGAAAAGGAGGAGGAGGGAAGGGGGAATGGAGGGATGAAGGGAGGAGAGAGAGAGAGTTGTGGAGAAGAGAGACTGAATCCAGCCAATATTCCACTTAAAGGCAGCAAAGTGGCGGGATGAAAAAGGAGGGGAGCTAAGCCGACATGCCCTTTCTCTCGTTCTCTGTGTGTGTGTGCGTCACTCTCAGGCAGACTCAATAATGAGCTTGTAATACGAGTCGGGAATTAGAGGGAGCTTTAATGCAGCGTAATGGGTTGTGAGTGCCGTCTTCTGCACCCACACTCTACGAGCTCGATCCGATCATCTGAATGCTTTTACTTTAAAAGCTTCAAACAAATCTATTATAAGTGGTTAAAGGAATCTATTACCTTACTGTTTGTGTCGATTCTAAACATGGTCACTTTTATAAAATGTGGATAAATTGTGTGGTCAAATGTAGATCTAAAATCGTTAGGGTTAAAGGGATAGTTCACCCAAAAATGAAAATTCTGTCATTAATTACTCACCTCATGTTGAGTAAGACCTTTGTTTATCTTCGGACACAAATTAAGATATGTTTTATGAAATCCGAGAGCTTTCTGACACTACATAGACAGAAATGCAACTGACACGGCCCAGAAGGGTAGTAAGGACATTGTTAAAATAGTCCATGTGACATCAGTGTATCAACCGTATTGTTATGAAGCTACGAGAATACTTTTTATGCACAAAGAAAACAAAAATAACAACTTTATTCAACAATTTCTTCTCTTCTATTTTGTGTTCTGAAGATGAATGAAGGTCTTACGGGTTTGGAACGACATTCTTAATGACAGAATTTTCATTTTTGGGGGAACTAACCCTTTAAGTTACATTAAAAAATATGAACATCAGTGTATTCTACAGTGATGGACAGTAACGGAGTAGCTTTACTTCGTTACTGTACTTAAGTACAATCAGTACTTTTTTACTTAAGTACATAAAAAATCGAGTACTTTTGTACTTTCACTCGAGTAAAATTGAAAAAGGAGTACTTTTACTTTTACTGGAGTAATATTTTATTATACGTATCTGTACTTTTACTCAAGTACTTGATTTGTGTACTTCGTTCACCACTGGTATTCTATGAAATTATCACACCAGCATCTGCAAACAAATGATGTTGAGAGCTTTTTTTCCAGCGCTAACTTTACTTTTCTGAGCTATTTTTGTAATTACTTTTAACAACTGATCCCAAGCTGATTTTTAGTGGATGTATAAATTTAGTTAACACAGTGTACTAGCAGAGTAATCACAGGCGTAGTTCAGCACACAACTATGAAGAAGAAAAAACAACAGAACGTGTCCATAATTCATCATTTAAAACTTCTTTTTGTGGCATCTTACTATCTCACTTTTTATTTACACATTTTATATATTTCATTCATTTCATTTCATTTTTCAATCAAGGCACAAAAAATGATGTTTTATTAACAAGGTTCAGGAGGAGCACGATCAGATAATCAATCAGTCTGGCCCAGGTGGAGCTCGTCAGCTAATCGCCTTAACAAGCACTATACGTGTATATATATATATATATATATACAGCCAACTTACCTCATTTCCACGACAGTTTTCTAGCATCCCACCTCCACCCCAACACCTCACTGCTAATCTAATTTCATCCCATTCTTGGAATGGGGGGGCGGAGTTCTCTGGGTTCGGGCTTTAATCCAAGCTGGGAGCCCTCCCTCTGGACAGCACGCCAAATATGCTACTAATTGCTCAATCACATTATATATTAGTGCGAACTCGTGAAACATATATTACCATAGAGATGGATCTTTAAGTAAACTAGAACTTTTGACCAATCTTTGATTGCCAAACTTTTGCCCTCTCAAATCCATTAGTGGCTGATCTGTAGTCTGAGATGGCTTGATCAATCTCTTCTTGTATGTTCATGACAAAAGGCTCTGAAACAAATAAATAAATCCTCTGGTTTTAGAAAAATATGAAAATTGTATAATGCAGAAATATAGTATGTTTATAATATAATGGACACAACAATGTAATGACTTTGAATCTTTTTGGGGTCTTTTCTCAGCAAATATTGATATGCAATACATTTATTTTGATTAATGAATAGTCAAATCATGTAATCATACCCCTAATTCATAAATACTTGATCAATACAATGTAAAATATTACCTACCAATACCATTATAACTTACCATGATGAACCACAGGCTCATTAATGGGTTCACCAGCAATTAACACAAAGTGAGACTCTTCAGCTGCCTGGAAATAATAATAAAGGGAATAAACAGACTGAATTTACAGTAAACATGAATTCATACAAAAACAACCAGAATAGCTTCCTAGGAACAGTAGAAAAATAAATATCTTGTTTTCCACTCTGACGCATTCACCGTCTTCCAAAACCACCGTGTGGTGTGGCTCAATTGTCTGCAGATCATCATCTGGGCCTGAGGAAAATTCAGATAGCCAGAATAAATTTCACAGTCATATACAAATTATGTTATAAAACTAGATATACACCATTAATCATTTTACATAACTAGACCTGGCTAACATCCCAAGGCTAATTCAAGGTTGTTGAAGACCAGATACCCCACAAACCAGATTAAATGAGGAAAAAATGTCAGCGAGAGATATGTTTTGTGGGGCAAAGATGGTCCCACATATTATCCCACCCACGTAGATAATGTTTCAAAAAGTCTGCTTTTCAACATTTGCTCTATTTTATACTGAATATATTCCAGAGAACAATGGCAAAACAAGATTAATTTGGAAACTCCTTTGAAGACACGGGTGGAGTATTTACTGTTAATGAATGTGTGCTTAATTTCCTACAACCTGGAAATCATCAAAATCAACCTGATAAATCAACATATCAAACACTGCTTTGGCAATCTCATTTCTCAATGTGAGAGTTTAGAGTTGCCATTGGCACAAGATCATAAGAATAGTCTAAATGTCTGTCAGATGTCCGAGAGAGAGAGTGGAAGTGAAAAATAATCATAAAGCACCTGCTCGAATTTCAAGCACGGAAAGCTGCTAGTGGATTTGCCTGCAGCAAGACAAAGTTTTTTTAGACGGTCTTCATTTGAACTCATCAGTGCATAAAGAACCTGCAAGGGTGTAGATGAAAGCTGTCCAACCTGAGAAAGAGATACTATAATTAAAACACTGGAACTGTAATTACAAAATGATCAAAATCATAGGGTTAATACAGCTAAATTGGGCAACTTTTAGACATTGAGACAACTGTCAAAAAGTGACTCATTTTACATGAATCAACCCTATATGTTAACATACAATGGAACCAAAAGTCTGAGACCACACTGAAAACATGAGATTGCCACAGTACTGTCTTTTCCCGTGTTGTGTGTAAGGTATGATGTTTCATAGTCACACATTTTAGGAGGAAAATAAAGACTCATAATTTGTTTGCCTTAACAAGGGGCTGCATCCACCCCTCTGCCCTAGAAAATCTCCATAACCACATTTTACATTTAAAACATTTTACAAAAACCACTTCCAATAAAACCTGCTCTGAATTTCCTGCTGTTGTCTGAGAGAGGGGGCAGAGGATGCCCTTGCAGCAGCAATTAGTGTGATGGACTCCAGTATCAGATTGTAAATCGGATGTTCTGATTGGCTGGAACATTTACAAAGAAGTCGGCCATTTGGATCAAACATTCCGTTATAGCTGCTCACCGTGACTCTAGGATCTTGTATTCTGTATTTTGTATTTCCCGTAAATCATAGATGGGAAAGAGACAGACAGAAGCGTGGGTAAGTCATAATGTGTTGATAAATGGATGAACAAATGATCGTGTTTGCGAAATTACAGACGATAAACAGATGCGAGTGTCAGGCAAACGGAGGCGTACTGACTCCTTTTTTTCACTCAGTGGTTTGGTTCAGAGTTTAGAATAATTATGAGGAGCATGTTTTTTATCACCTGATAAACATGCAGGACTTTTGGCTGGTAAAAGCATCCATACTTCATATTAATGCTTCAGTATAAAGAGTTTCAACCACCACTTTTTAAATCCATTAAACAAACTTTTTAAAACATTTTGAAAGTTTTAGCATATTTATTGATAGTGAATGAGAGATAATGGAAACTATGGGGAAAATTAGAACAAACTGGACTGAGACACAACATGGGCTCCCAAATGAGCACCTTTGTTCTGTGTGAAGCACTTTTGCTATGCTAGGCTAGAAACAACCTTACTACAAGGTCCCACACTTTTTAACCAATTAATTTTTCCAGTAGTTTACAATTACTCGATAAGTATTTTTAAAGACCATTCAAGTTCAGATATATCTGCTAATGAATAATTCCAATTATTCCAATAATTCCATCTGAGTGATTAATTGAAAACAACTGATTCAAATGAACTGTTCACTCACAAATCAGTAAGCCCTTCTACATTCGCACAACTTTGACGATTTTTTTCTGTGATTTTTAAAGAAGCCTCTTATGCTCATCAAGCCTGCTTTTTTTATTAAAATGATAGTATAAACAATTATAGTGCAAAATATTATTACAGTTTAAAAGAACTATTATTATTAATAATTGAGTACCAATAGTAATTGATAATAATTGAACGCCAAATCAGCATATTAGAATGATTTCTGAAGGATCATGTGACACTGAAGACTGGTGTAATGGCTGCTGAAAATTCAGCTTTGCCAACACAGGAATAAATTACAATACATTAAAACAGAAGAATATATGAGAATATATTAAAATATAAAAGTTATTTTAAATTGTAATTATATTTCACAGTATTGCTTTTTGCTGTATTTTGATCAAACAAATGCAGCCTTGGTGAGCATAATAGATTTTCATCTTAATTATTCCAAACTTCTGACTGGTATTATATATATATATATATATATATATATATATATACTGTATATACATATATAAATATATACCCTGATATTTCCCTGTTTTCAATGAAAATGAAAACAAAATACAAAACTGCTCTCAGATCAGTAGCTTGTGCTATAACACCTACCTTTACTCTAAGAGCCTCCCCTGAGATGACGTTCACAGTATAACTCCATCTTTGCTGGGTTTGGGAATCTCTTTGCTCTTCAGCTCCTGGTACTGAGGCTCCACCATTTTATCTGCACTTTTCAGGTTCACCCAAAGCTGAAGGCCATGAATGCGTCCTTCTGACACAGGCATCTCAGCATGAATTACCCCACGACCTGCCGTCATCCACTAACACGACAGAAAACGAAAACCAATGTTTTATTCTATATTATTCCTAATGGTAGACCTATCTGGTAGTAATTGCCAATAAACAGACTAACTTCTTGTTTCAGGAGCTTTGTGTACTGGTTAATGTCATCTTCATGCTGAGCATGAGAGATCTTTATGAGCTTTTATTTCAGCGTAAAAATGAAACACTCCAGTTTTACAACAACAGCTTAATATGCCTAATGGAGCACTTTTCCTTCGCCTCTTCCTTTTTCACTCTCACTCAGTGGAAATT
Source organism: Sinocyclocheilus anshuiensis (assembly GCF_001515605.1). Classification (NCBI taxonomy): domain Eukaryota; kingdom Metazoa; phylum Chordata; class Actinopteri; order Cypriniformes; family Cyprinidae; genus Sinocyclocheilus; species Sinocyclocheilus anshuiensis. The sequence goes on along the minus strand of NW_015544143.1, from coordinate 757,088 downwards.
TCCACTCGTTCTGAGGTTTAGCAGGCCCTCTCAGGGAGTCATTGTGCATTAAGTGGTTTGAGTTATGGAGTGAAACACTCAGCAGCTTTTTTCTTCTATGCGCTACTGGTATTATCATGGAGTCCCTGAGTGTTTGATGGTGAGGCTGTAGCCCCTGTAGCTAGAGGTTAGGTGTGAGCTGTAGTTAAAGTAGTGAGGCCTACAGACATATTAAAGGCCCATTAAAACATTCCCTTACTGACCCAGGAGAAAGTGAGACAGCTTTACGACACAGGAAGTGCCCTACGGGTGTAAAATCTCTCGGTCCATTTGATGTATGTGTGAGTGTATGGATATAACATCCTATTAAACGTAAATACATTATATTATAGCTTTATTTTAGATTATTTTAATTTGCAAACCATTTTTACAGTCTGCATATAAAACAAATAAAACTGTGGCATTCATTCTATGTATGTATCTACATGTGGATATGTTTCACCCTCACATGAAATTCCTGGATGGTGCTTTCAACAATAAATATTACTGCACCTTTTGTAATGTTTCCTCAACTCGAGAGACGTTATGCAGGTCGAGTCAAGTCACATTTATTCAATACCGCTGTATACAGTACAGATTGTTTTAAATAATAGTATAGATAGATAGATAGATAAATGTGTCATTATTCAGCTCCAGTCAGTTCAGTGTTGATTCAGTTTAGTTCGATAATAGTGCAAAGTTCATCAAATTATGAACTAAGCTTAAGTGAGCTATAAGCAGCTCTACAGAAGGCAATAGTGTCGTTGTTTATTCAGTTCAGTTTAATAACAGTGTCAATGCAGCAGAGTTAATGAATTCTGAAATGAATTAGATTCAGCTGTATTGCAGCTCTACAAAAAATTATTGTCATTATTCAGCTTCAATTTCAAGTTTTGTTTTCATCCAATAGTGTCAAGTGAAACTGATAATATTACAGAATATTAAGGGTCTTTTTATGTTCTACAAGGTGTTCTACCTAAAGGTCCCCAGGTTCCAACCTCCCGCTGTGACCACAGGAGTCTTCATGGGCTGTTATTCCACTCAACAAGTATGTTACCTGTGCAAAAGTCAAACATATTTAACCAAATACAGTATAATGAAAGAAAAGCGCCACATGTGAAGCCGTTTGAACCTCAGGGATGATGTGTAAGTTTTCTGGTTGAAACTGAAGCAGTTTCTTGGGGAAATATTCACGTAGAAGACAGTAAGTATGGGAAAGTCATCAATTTGACGTTCATTTAGAGGAAAATAAACATGTCAAAATTTGTACAGGTGAAAGGTGAAACATATTTCAAGGGCTGTGTTTGCAGAGTAGACACAAAAATGTTATGTTCAAGGGATTCTGGTAAAGCCCTGATGGACTATAAAACTAAATGCCAAAAACAGATACATCCTAGGCTGTGAAATGGAAAATTAAAATTGTTAGTGAGTGACGAACATTTGATCAGTAAATAATTCTGACAAAAATACATATTTTCTGAATGCCTAGTAAAGGCCTTTCATGCACCATAAAAAAAAAACAAAAAAAAACAGTTCTTCCAGGCCAAGAGGCTTGATGCTAATATGTTATGCTGTGTCATGATCCAGATTTGCATATATTACATAAACATGTTTCCAATTAACAAAGTCTGCCTGCAGCGGTTTCCCATTTGACCACTGAAAAAGCAAAAATGAATCTATATTTTCAGCTGAGGAGGTCCGACGTACAGCGTGGATGGATTGCATGTCATGTCCCACAGACAACGCTGCTCTCAACAGGACACGGGAGGCAGGGTAAGAGGTCATCATCTGACCCATTGGAGGCTTGCTTGACCTGTGGCCACAGGCAGCCTGTGATCGTGAACAAACACACCTGCATGTCTCAGGCAACATATGCATCCAATTCTGCTAATAATGCTCATAATATGAAGAATTAAACCCCTAGAACCTAAAGAGAGCCTAAACTCGATGAGCAGACTGGACATTTATCCCTCACAGCCTTGTTTTAATTTGCATCTATCCTGACTAAAGTCCATTGTATATTGTTTGTCTGTGTTGTATACGGTATGCCTGCAGAACAAATTACCACTCTAGAAGAAATAAATGTTTAGCCAGAATTTGGCTTTGGAGTGCTCTTGTGATGAGTCAGTTTTCAGCAAATCTCTGAAAAATCGATTAATGAAGGAAGGTGACACATAGTAAGACTCATGCTCTATAGTGAATGAGATGAGAGTATATCTTGTGCGGATGGCATTAGTTGACATCAAACTCTTTAAGGAAACAAGCCTAATGATTTCCACAGCCGCACAGACCCACTTTCCATGGGAACAGTTTATGCCAGACACGTTGCCAAACTGTGAGTAAACAAATGAGTACATCAGATGTTGTAAATAAAAAATCAAGGAGACAAACTCAGAGGCTAAGTGAGTTGGTCAGATTTTCTTTAATCAAGTTTCAGAAAATACTCTCAGTACCAGTTCTGGCCAAAACAGTTCTGTCATTTTGAAGAAAGTGTTTTTAATGACCATAAGTCCTCTCACACTAAGTGAACAGTATTTGAGTACTTAAACTGCCAAAAACGATGGGAGTGTTTTACTGGACAATCTTTATATTCTCGCCAGCTTTGTTAAAATTGCCTTTTTTCTGTATTTGGACATGACATATTGAAGAACTCCTTGAAAAGAAAAGAAAGAAACTGAGCAAGAAAACCCAGTAGGCTTTGGTTACATCGCAGCAACAAACCAGGATTTGCTACTAAAATAGTTGGTTGCACATGGTTTTGGGGAGGGGCATTATCATTCTAGAGCGCATCTGATTGGACGAAAATGTATGTAGTGCAGGATGAGTCATCAATATTTTTATTGTTTTTTCCAGAAAACCATTGCATTTTAACCCTATAAAAACCTACTGTATCATATCGATTACCCATACATGATTTTTTAAAGAAAATCTTAAAAAGTGAGAATCAAATATGATACATCAGGATTTTGAAGAACATTTATTTTGTATATCTTGTAATGCATTGCATTAAATGAAAACTACAGAGGTTTGATTATGAAAATAAGGATTTATGAACCACAAAAGCCTGATGTATCAAATATGATACTCAACATCAATAAGGGTTAAAGGGATAGTTCATCCAAAAATGAAAATTCTGTCATTAATTACTCACTCTCATGTCGTTCCAAACCCGTAAGACCTCCGTTCATCTTCGGAACACAAATTAAGATATTTTTGATGCATTCTGACAGCTCTCTGACCCTCCCATAGACAGAAAGGGTACTACCACGATCAACATCCAGAATCGTAGCAAGGAGATCGGTAAAATAATCCATATGACATAAGGGGTTCAACCGTAATATTACGAAGCTACGAGAAGCCTTTTTGTGTGCAAAAGAAAAGAAAAAAAAAAAAACGACTTTATTCAACAATTCGTCTCCTCCGCGTCACCCTAGCGCCATTTTGGAGAGTATCCACTGAATGCAAACAGTGTATGTTGTTCTGTGTCAGCCGCACCACACGGTGCATATCCGTGTGACGCAGCTGAATCAGAGCAAGACACTGCTTAGGTCATATTTGCATACCTAGATTGAAGTCCTTAGCAATCTAATCCATAATTTATTATTATTTCATATTGTATTTGTTATTCAACATTTATAGTTAGTTTAGCATTAAAACACATTGCACTTAGCATTCCAAAATGAGATATTTGATAATGTTAACTCAATTTCAATCATTCAACATACCAGAAGAGTTGTTAAAGCAACTTTTCAAAAACGGCTTGACAGTGACGTGAGGCCAAGTATGGTGACCCATACTCGGAATTAGTGCTCTGCATTTATCCCATCCAAAGTGCACACACACAGCAGTGAACGCACACACACACAGTGAACACACACCCGGAGCAGTGGGCAGCCATTTTTGCTGCGGCGCCCGGGGAGCAGTTGGGGGTTCGGTGCCTTGCTCAATACCACAACTTGCTCAGGTGGAGGTGGAGAGAGCACTGTACATTCACTCCCCCCACCCACAATCCCTGCCGGTACAAGACTTGAACCCGCAACCTTTGGGTTACGAGTCCGACTCTCTAACCATTAGGCCACGACTTCCCACACTTCTTGACTCACTGGTGGGTTGTCTCTTTTTGTTTTTGTAATGTACACGTTTAGCTTTAGTTTTGCTCAGCTGAATTCCTTGAAGGATGTCAGCGCTGGATTGGCAGAGAGGTTGTTCAGGGTTTGAGAACAGAGTAGCGAGGGTTAGAGCATGAGGACCTCCTCCAATTATTAAAACATCCAACATCCCTAAAGAGAGAGAGAGAGAGATTGAGGGAGGAGTTAATGAAAGCAAACAAGAGAAAACAGCAAGGGAGAATTCATTTTTGCATGTCACCTCTAGTTCCATGATCTTACTGTTACTATAGTTAGAAAATAAAATAATCTCATACTTGCTGATAAGGTCTTTTTCCTCAAGACGAAGAGCAGTTGGTTGACAAAGAGACCTGTTGGACAAACAGTTTTCGTTTTAGAAATAGTGTAGCAAACCTTACTACATTTAAATTACAACTGGTTGAGGCGGCCAAATATGGACCAGATTCCGGTCAGAGAATCAGGAGAGCAGGAGAAGTCTTTAGATTGAGGCATTTATTTGCTCCAATATATGCATCTGCATATGCCTCTGGTATGAAATGAGATGTGGTTTGTATTATATGAACACATTACAGAAAACATAGCAGCAACATAAACAAAGCCAGACAGCGGTCTTCACTGGCAGGTAACACTAATAATCGTCCCTCTAGGAAACATTAAATGAACTTTAGTTCCTAGTTCCTAAAATAGGCTTTCTGACACAGCTGTCCCCAATTATCTGGCAAGATAATTGAACACTCTAAGAAAGTCTATCGGGGGTGCTCGTGTCATTATCCTCAAGATGAGGAAGAGGGATCAATCGCACAACTGGACAAGTGTAAGTTTTGTCTTTAACCTTGACTCTGATGATACGAATTCTACCGTCAGCTCCAGGTATGGTCTCTCTTACGGTTCCTAAAGGCCAGAGTGAGCGTGGAAGTTGTGGATCTACAACAAGTATGACTTGCCCTACTGTCAGTTCCCTGCCCTCGGTTGTCCACTTGTGACGTCCCTGCATGTATGGGAGGTATTGGCGAATAAAGGCAGCCCAGAAACAATCAGCCAGCACCTGGCTATGTCTCCATCTTCGTCTTCCAAGCAGGTTGTTGGAGTCATACAAGACCTGAGGTAGCAAGGCATCTTGACGACCTATAAGAAGTAGGTTTGGGGTCACAGGATCCACATCCGCAAATATCCGAGGATACGTAGCCGAGTGGCTTGGAGTTCAGGATGCTTTCAACTTCTACCAGAAGGGTCTGCAGTACTGGTTCCGGCACTGACTGCTCTCGGAGGATCACACGGAGTGCTGCCTTAACTGATTTTATCTCGTGCTCCCAGGTTCCCCCAAAGTGAGGAGCATTTGGGGGGTTATGGCAAAACCGAATTTTCTGCTCTGCCAGCTGTTCCCGTAGCTTTGGTGACATGGCTTCAAAGGATTCCCGTAACTCCCGATCACCTCCAACGAAGTTGGTGCCATTGTCGCACAACAGCTCCATAGGCTTGCCACATCGGGCTATAAAACGGCGCAGGGAGAGCAGGAAAGCGTCACTGTCCATATGCTCCAATAGATCCAGATGCACACAACGTGTCGTTAGGCATTTGTAAATAATTCCCCACCTTTTCTCTTGGCGGCGCCCAATTTTGACTGTGAATGGGCCAAAGCAGTCTACGCCAGTAGAATAGAAAGGTGGCTTATACAGATTTAACCTGCAGGGGGGTAGATCTGCCAGCCGTGGGGTTTGTGGCTTGGCGCGCCAGAACTGACAGTCTCGACAGGTGTGCTGGTGTTTACGAACTGCTTCTCTGCCTCGAAGGCTCCCAGGTTCCCCCAAAGTGAGGAGCATTTGGGGGGTTATGGCGAAACCGAATTTTCTGCTCTGCCAGCTGTTCCCGTAGCTTTGGTGACATGGCTTCAAAGGATTCCCGTAACTCCCGATCACCTCCAACGAAGTTGGTGCCATTGTCGCACAACAGCTCCATAGGCTTGCCACATCGGGCTATAAAACGGCGCAGGGAGAGCAGGAAAGCGTCACTGTCCATATGCTCCAATAGATCCAGATGCACACAACGTGTCGTTAGGCATTTGTAAATAATTCCCCACCTTTTCTCTTGGCGGCGCCCAATTTTGACTGTGAATGGGCCAAAGCAGTCTACGCCAGTAGAATAGAAAGGTGGCTTATACAGATTTAACCTGCAGGTGGTAGATCTGCCAGCCGTGGGGTTTGTGGCTTAGCGCACCAGAACTGACAGTCTCGACAGGTGTGCTGGTGTTTACGAACTGCTTCTCTGCCTCGAAGTATCCAATACTGGTGGCGCAGTTCTGCTAGAACCCTTTCTGAGCTAGGGTGAAGGAGTCGCTGATCTGTCTCCTTAATCAACAGCTTAGTGTTATGATGGCTAGGGTCTAATACAATTGGGTGTATGGCCTCTAGTTCGAGGTCACTAGCACGCCGTAGCTGTCCGCCCACTCTAATGAGACCAGTGGCATTATCATATTCAGGGGCAAGTGAGCCTAAGCGACTGTTTTGTGGAACAGGATGTCCGGCCTTTAAATGTCTAACCGCAATAGGAAAGGATTCCATTTGAGCCTGTGCCAGAAGTAGCTTTTCCGCTTCAATATATTCAGAAGCCTCCGTAGGAGAGTCAGTGTCGGTGGTAGCCACCCCATGCAGGGATTTAACAGTGGCCAGGACGAGCTCTTGCCATGTGTGGAATTGGCTTGGATCAGGAAGAGAACTACTAGGTACTGAAACAGTTGCAATAAAGACTGATTTCAACAGTTCATTGCAGTCAGGCTCTCCTTCAGTTTTGGGCATTGATGGCCATTGGTCAGGTGACTGAATCAGGAAGGCTGGACCTGAGCTCCACTGATGATGGCCTGCTAACTCGGTCAGTCTAAGACCTCGTGTAATGTGGTCGGCAGGGTTGTGACTTGACTCCACACACCTCCATTCAGACATCTCTGTCAAAGTCTGTATCTCTGCCACACGTGTCCCTACAAACACTTTGTAGCGGCAGGATTCAGATGTCAACCAGTACAACACAGTGGTAGAGTCAGACCAGAAGGTGACTTTGTGGACAGGTATGGTCAACTCAGTTTGGATCACCTTGCCCAACTGGGCGCCAGTAAGGGCGGCACACAGCTCCAAACGAGGTATAGACAGGCATTTACGAGGTGCTACTCTAGACCTGGCCAAGACAAAGGTAAGAATAACCTGTCCTTGATCATCTGTGGTGCGTAGGTATGCCACAGAACCGTAGGCCCTTTCCGACGCATCACTAAAGACATGAAGCTCTCGAATGGCCGATGGGTTGTCCGCAGAGGCTGGGGTGTATGCTCGAGGGAACTGCAGCTTGGTAAGTGTTGGAAGTTCTCCTACCCAGGTGAGCCAACTTTCTCTCAAATGTAACAGCTCTATGGGGTCGTCCCAACCAAGGTTGTGCTTCCAGAGGTCTTGGATAATAACCTTGGCCCTGGTCGTGAACGGGATAATAAACCTCATACTGACTCGCCAAAGTTTTATATATGTTCCTCATGGTAGGCTCAATAGTCTCCACAGAACGCAAGTTGTACCCTAGGGTGTCATTGATGCAATCCCACCGCAGACCAAGAGTGAGTTCCTGAAGGTCCGTACTGCTTTGTGCTAACCAGCGTTCGCTATTTGTGGACCTGGCCTCTGGAGGTAGGTGTTGGGTTACCGATGGCACATTGCATGCCCACTGTCTAATCTCGAAGCCCCCTTCGGAAAGGAGCTGGCGCAGCCCATCCACTATCGCTTTAGCCTCACTTGTCGTTGGTACACTGTGAAGGCAGTTGTTGACATAGAATGAATGTTCCACAATATCAACTAAGTCAGCCATATCATCTTTATGCCCTTGGACGTGGTGTTGGAGGGCATGAATGGCACAACAGGGGCTGCATGTAGTGCCAAACGGAAGCACCTGCCACTCATATATCTCAGGTTCTGCTTCCCTGCACATGTCTCTCCAAAGGAAACGCAGTACAGATTTGTCCCCAGGCAGCAAGCGGACTTGGTGGAACATACCTTTGATGTCCCCACTGATAGCAACAGTGTGCTGGCGGAATCTCAGGAGAACACCTAGTAAGGATGGTCCCAAAGTTGGCCCTGGTAGCAGCTGATCATTCAAAGACTGTCCTTGATGCTGGAAGGAGCAGTTGAAGACAATTCTGTCTTTACCATTGTGTTGCACCATGTGGTGCGGAATGAACCAGGACTCTACACTTTGGTCCGCTTCCTCTGCAGTTATCTTAGCCACATAACCAGCTGACTCCAACTTACAGATCTCACTGCAGTAAACTTTAGCCCTCTCAGGATCCCGTGCCAGTCTGCGCTCAGTACGGCGTAAACTGGGAAGAACCGCTGTTTTATCTGCATGGAGTAAGCTCAGAGGGGTTCGTCTCAGCAATGGGGTAGCATATCGTTGTACACAGTCCACAGTCACTCTGATTGTGGCATTTTGCAGCAAGGTGTAAGCCTCTTTGTCCTGTTTGGACCTGGTAACCATCTTGGTATTTTATGGGAGATTCCACATGATAGATCAGGTCATCATCACGTGTTGGAACTGTCATAATGTGGATGCACTGCTGATTTCCCCAGCGTAATGGCGCAGTTATAGGGGTAGTCTGAGATACTGTAGAGACTGGTGATGAAACTGCTTGTGGCAAGTGGAGCGCTAGAGGAAAAGAAACACTCATGGATTCAGTGGTAGGTAATCTCAGTGCAAGTGGTCTAAGTGACAGCTGTGACGCGTCATCCAGCTTTATCCGATCAGCTGAGGATGGCTGTACGGATGATGTCACTGCTGGTGACTGAGTAAAGGGCTGCTGAGACAACGACGGAGACTGTGGACTCATGGCTGGACTACTCTGATTAGGTTGAGGTGAAGCCAAAGGGCTGGCTGGTGAGCCTGAAGGCACAGGAGTGGCTGAACCAGAGTCTTCAGTAAGCATGGAAGATACAAGCTTTGCTACCTCGAGTTCAGTCTCTGCTTGTTGCAGCTTGCGCTGTCTCTCTAGATGCTTGGACAAAGCCTCCTTAGCTGCGAAAGCCTCCTCCTGAATGTGCTGAGCTTCTTTTGCTTGTGTCTGCAGCCGCTGATATTCCATGTCAGCAAGTGAGTCCTCCTGTACCTGCTGCCGGAGACTGTCAAACTGTCTCTGCTTAATCTTCTCCTCCAAAACAGCAGTCTGGACATTAGAGAGTTCTAGTGGAAGATAAACGCCAGTGGAGGTAATGGAACCTACTGGTCCTGGAATGAGAGCTGGTACCGCTGCGAGACGTTTTCCTCGAGCTGCTTCTACGTTGACTGGGACAGGAAGTAGAAGCTTTAGGAGGATGGTCTTCTATGGTCGGTAGCCAACCTCATAATCATCCAGGTGAGGCGGCAGATTTGTCCTGCGGCAAGGTCTGTCCATTGTCTCTGTGTCACTTTCTGCTGGGTCCATACAGTAAAGGGCTGCTGAGACAACGACGGAGACTGTGGACTCATGGCTGGACTACTCTGCTTAGGTTGAGGTGAAGCCAAAAGGCTGGCTGGTGAGCCTAAAGGTACAGGAGTGGCTGAACCAGAGTCTTCAGTAAGCATGGAAGATACAAGCTTTGCTACCTCGAGTTCAGTCTCTGCTTGTTGCAGCTTGCGCTGTCTCTCTAGATGCTTGGACAAAGCCTCCTTAGCTGCGAGAGCCTCCTCCTGAATGCGCTGAGCTTCTTTCGCTTGTGTCTGCAGCCGCTGATATTCCATGTCAGCGAGTGAGTCCTCCTGTACCTGCTGCCGGAGACTGTCAAACTGTCTCTGCTTAATCTTCTCCTCCAAAACAGCAGTCTGGACATTAGAGAGTTCTGGTGGAAGATAAACGCCAGTGGAGGTAATGGAACGCCTACTGGTCCTGGAGTGAGAGCTGGTACCGCTGCAAGACGTTTTCCTCGAGCTGCTTCTACGTTGACTGGGACAGGAAGTAGAAGCTTTAGGAGGATGGTCTTCTATGGTCGGTAGCCAACCTCATAATCATCCAGGTGAGGCGGCAGATTTGTCCTGCGGCAAGGTCTGTCCATTGTCTCTGTGTCACTTTCTGCTGGGTCCATACTGGTTTGATGTTGCTCTCAATCCGGCTCGAAGGACCAAATTAATGTAGCAAACCTTACTACATTTAAATTACAACTGGTTGAGGCGGCCAAATATGGACCAGATTCCGGTCAGAGAATCAGGAGAGCAGGAGAAGTCTTTAGATTGAGACATTTATTTGCTCCAATATATGCATCTGCATATGCCTCTGGTATGAAATGAGATATGGTTTGTATTATATGAACACATTACAGAAAACATAGCAGCAGCATAAACAAAGACAGACAGCGGTCTTCACTGGCAGGTAACACTAATAATCGTCCCTCTAGGAAACATGAAATGAACTTTAGTTCCTAGTTCCTAAAATAGGCTTTCTGACAAATAGTGTAGCATGTTTCGCTGTCCACTCTGAGTCTATAGATACTTAGGCTCATGATTGGCTGTCTGACTGAGTGTCTGTCTCAGAATAGCTCTGTTCTAGAGCAGAGGGCTTTAATTTTAGCTCACACTCATCATTAAACAAGAAAACAAGTTACCTAAACAAGCAAAAAAACTTTAAATATTGCACATTTTGCTATGTTATTAAAATGTCCAAAATATAAAACTACCATTTAACATATATATATATTTTTTTTTAATATTGTGGGATTGGGTATTCTGCATTGTCAATATAAAACCACATTTTTTAGTATTACAAGAACATTTGATGCAAAGTCAGTGCTTCAAAAACCTACTAAAATGTTGCTGAATAATTCTTTAGATGGCAGTATGTAACCGACTTCAGTATACTGTATGAATAATAAATTTAACAAATTAATCATAAATTTACAGACAATGCTTTCTACAAAGGATCACAAGATAAGTTTGTTGTTTTGCTATATGACTAATGATGATAATTATTAATTACTCGCAAACATTAAATAAATTATTCAGAACAATACCAGATACGGACATATTCATTTGTTTTGTATAGATGAGGTCTGTTGTAGAGGCTATCAAATCAGAGAGGATCCTCTATTTCGATGTCCGTGTATTTGATTTGTGTCTAAAGGTTTTGAGGATGTTTAGGAACATTTTACACTTGGTTTGATCTTTGGTTTGAGTCAGAGGGCCATATTCAAAACAAACAAAGATGGCTGGACTACTCTGATTAGGTTGAGGTGAAGCCAAAGGGCTGGCTGGTGAGCCTGAAGGCACAGGAGTGGCTGAACCAGAGTCTTCAGTAAGCATGGAAGATACAAGCTTTGCTACCTCGAGTTCAGTCTCTGCTTGTTGCAGCTTGCGCTGTCTCTCTAGATGCTTGGACAAAGCCTCCTTAGCTGCGAGAGCCTCCTCCTGAATGCGCTGAGCTTCTTTCGCTTGTGTCTGCAGCCGCTGATATTCCATGTCAGCGAGTGAGTCCTCCTGTACCTGCTGCCGGAGACTGTCAAACTGTCTCTGCTTAATCTTCTCCTCCAAAACAGCAGTCTGGACATTAGAGAGTTCTGGTGGAAGATAAACGCCAGTGGAGGTAATGGAACGCCTACTGGTCCTGGAGTGAGAGCTGGTACCGCTGCAAGACGTTTTCCTCGAGCTGCTTCTACGTTGACTGGGACAGGAAGTAGAAGCTTTAGGAGGATGGTCTTCTATGGTCGGTAGCCAACCTCATAATCATCCAGGTGAGGCGGCAGATTTGTCCTGCGGCAAGGTCTGTCCATTGTCTCTGTGTCACTTTCTGCTGGGTCCATACTGGTTTGATGTTGCTCTCAATCCGGCTCGAAGGACCAAATTAATGTAGCAAACCTTACTACATTTAAATTACAACTGGTTGAGGCGGCCAAATATGGACCAGATTCCGGTCAGAGAATCAGGAGAGCAGGAGAAGTCTTTAGATTGAGACATTTATTTGCTCCAATATATGCATCTGCATATGCCTCTGGTATGAAATGAGATATGGTTTGTATTATATGAACACATTACAGAAAACATAGCAGCAGCATAAACAAAGACAGACAGCGGTCTTCACTGGCAGGTAACACTAATAATCGTCCCTCTAGGAAACATGAAATGAACTTTAGTTCCTAGTTCCTAAAATAGGCTTTCTGACAAATAGTGTAGCATGTTTCGCTGTCCACTCTGAGTCTATAGATACTTAGGCTCATGATTGGCTGTCTGACTGAGTGTCTGTCTCAGAATAGCTCTGTTCTAGAGCAGAGGGCTTTAATTTTAGCTCACACTCATCATTAAACAAGAAAACAAGTTACCTAAACAAGCAAAAAAACTTTAAATATTGCACATTTTGCTATGTTATTAAAATGTAAAACTACCAAAACTACCATTTAACATATATATATATTTTTTTTTAATATTGTGGGATTGGGTATTCTGCATAAAACCACTAAAACCACATTTTTTAGTATTACAAGAACATTTGATGCAAAGTCAGTGCTTCAAAAACCTACTAAAATGTTGCTGAATAATTCTTTAGATGGCAGTATGTAACCGACTTCAGTATACTGTATGAATAATAAATTTAACAAATTAATCATAAATTTACAGACAATGCTTTCTACAAAGGATCACAAGATAAGTTTGTTGTTTTGCTATATGACTAATGATGATAATTATTAATTACTCGCAAACATTAAATAAATTATTCAGAACAATACCAGATACGGACATATTCATTTGTTTTGTATAGATGAGGTCTGTTGTAGAGGCTATCAAATCAGAGAGGATCCTCTATTTCGATGTCCGTGTATTTGATTTGTGTCTAAAGGTTTTGAGGATGTTTAGGAACATTTTACACTTGGTTTGATCTTTGGTTTGAGTCAGAGGGCCATATTCAAAACAAACAAAGAAACAAAGGCGTAGTTTGATGACGCCATGACTGAGTGTGGAATCATGGGAGTTGTCGTCTTCATCCCAGCCGACGCAATCCGACGGGACTCAGTCAGAAATCATGTTCATGGATGAGCTAATGTATTAAAGATTTATTAACATCGTAGTATAAAGCAGAGTGCGGTGGAAAGCCGTCAAAGCAAAACGAGGCCGCTGAAGCAATTGCTAATGAGAGACGAGAGTGACACATGGCTCGAAAGCAGCGGAGCTTTTATTATGCCACACTTTAGCGCTTCCGCTCCTTCCGGTCGTGCGTATGTGGGGGAAAAAAAGCAGCGCTGTTTTATCATACTAGATACGTTTGAAAGTTCTGTTATAATGCTACTCTGTGCGGTCGTCACCTGTCTAATCATTGGCAGGCGACACAATGACACTATGGACACGGTCCGTGTCACTAGTTAAAATTGCTTATTTCTCTGGATTTAAACATTCTTCGAAACATTTGGGATAATGTAAGTACACAAGTCAGCAAAATATATAACACTGTTCTAGTGGTTTTTGTATATTTCAATTAAAAAAATCTTACATATTGTGCCTTTAATGTTTACAGATTAACTTAAATCCTCTAAACTTTTGTGAAATACTCCACACAACCACTGGTTTGCATGATAGCTTCCTTTATTTTCCTTTATTTATATCATATTTACAGTATAGCATATTTTATATAGTTTTTAATAGGCAGTGTTAATGTGAGTTACGTAATCAGATTTTTTCAAGTAACTAGTAAAGAAAATATCTGAGTTACTTTTTCCAATAAGTCAGATACTTTTTCTCATTGACTGACAGCTCTCCTGTCAGCATGATGAGAGAAATCAGGAGTAAGTGCTGATGCATTGTGTGTGCTTTGTAAACATGATGTTAAATGTCAACATGTATTTACTCATCTCACTACACAAAAAAAGTATTCAGTGGGGAACTGCTAACTTCAGACCGCCACCCTGCGTTTCACTCATAGCCGAAATATGCTGTGACTGACTCCATAACCTGCCCATGAACAGTAAACAGCTCTGAGGACATATGTTGACATCCGAAGTATTTATATTCTGTATCTTTTTTTAATAAAATAATTATTTTATGCATGATGCTATATGTACTGTATGATGCTTTGCATAAAATTAAACGATATACAGCATTGTAATGATTTTATAGATAAAATAAAATGTACACAAACCTGTATTTTACCGAAGAAATTAATCAATTCGATGGCGCTTAGAACTGCTCTCACCTGAAGAGGACACAAAAACCACAGTTTTAGGGTGTAACGGGGCTGACGAGACGTGAGACGTGTGGATCCATCTGCAGGCTTTATTAAAGAGACGTGGTAAACAGGCAGGGTCAAACAATGGCAAACAGGTATATGGCGGGCAAAACACAAGAATAGTCCCAGGGCTAGCGTAGGTCACCGATCGGCAGACAGAATCACAGGGGCGAGACGAGAGGGAAAAATCCACAAAAACAGGCAAAGATCAGAAACCGCGAAAACGGGCAAGGCAAGGCAAAAACAAGGAAAACTCAGAGACTCGGAATGGGGTACGGGCAAAACACAAGAATAGTCCCAGGGCTAGCGTAGGTCACCGATCGGCAGACAGAATCACAGGGGCGAGACGAGAGGGAAAAATCCAGAAAAACAGGCAAAGATCAGAAACCGCGAAAACAGGCAAGGCAAGGCAAAAACAAGGAAAACTCAGAGACTCGGAATGGGGTACGGGCTAAACAATACTCAGCAGAGAAAGGTGGTTAGAGTGGGTGTTATATAGTGAGTGAGGTGATTAGAAACAGCTGTGTGCAATGAGTGCAATCAGTGCAGTGTGCAAATCGTGCAAAGAATGATGGGATATGTAGTCCGGGGTGCTATGCAACAGTTTGTGTTGTGCGAGAGTCAATGTAATGGAAAGGGTGACCTCTGGTGGTGAATAAACGGAAGTCCATGGACCGAATTCGTGACATAGGGTATGAACTGTGCTAGCAATTCTGTCATTGTAAAATTAAATATTTATTTCAGAAATAGTATTCCTCTCAAGTGAGCTGCCACTTTGAACTGTCCTTGTATGGGAAAAGAGCTAACAGCTTAACTCTTATTGTGTTTTCTGAAAATATTCTTGACTCTTTTTTTCTGTCATAGACTTATGTTTAGTTATTCTTTTCTTAGTCCTTCCAACTGATATTTTTTTTTGTGTGTTTCATAATAAAAACCATTATTCAGCATCAAAAAATAGAGTTTATGCTTATGTTGGGCACTGTTCTGGATGTACATCAGTAGATAAGATATAACTGTCTACTAGAGGGAGGCATGGACATGTCCAACTTATTTGTCACTGTGTTTTGGGGGTTGTAAGGTCAGCCTATTGTCATTTTCTTTCTATTTCTCCATTCTCGTTAAATCTTTCTAACTGCTTCTTCCTACCTCTTTCTGTTTTAGTTCAAATTTTTAAACCTCCTCCTTCTTTCCACCATCCATTAATATCCAGTCAAAGAGGATTTGCTAATTTTGGATTTTTGTACTTTTTAGTCTGAGGCTGAGCTCCATGTTACAGAAAATCTAGTCTTGCATAGCCATACCATAAGACTGATGGCATAAGGTCTGGAATCCATAGCAGCTTTCACTGGCCCAGGACCACCCACAGGCCACCTGACTGACTTGTAAAGCAATCAATTACAGTTTGTTTCGTTCTGCATCATTTTTAGGGACGTGAAGATGTAAAGTTGATGTCCTTGTTTTTGCATTTAAATGATGATTGATCTGTGCATATTTCTCTCATGATTCAGACGAGATGACTTATTCATTTACATTACATTTACATTTAAGTCAAGTCAAGTCAAGTCACCTTTATTTATATAGCGCTTTTAACAATACAGATTGTGTCAAAGCAACTGAACAGCATTAATTAGGAAAATAGTGTGTCAATAATGCAAAATGACAATAGTAAACACTCATTTTTCAGTTAAAGACAGTTCATCATTGAATTCAGTGATGTCAACATCCAGCTCAGTTTAAATAGTATCTTTGCAAATACATATATACACACACACACACACACACACATATACACACACATATATATACACACACACATATACACGCACACACACACACACACACACAAAGAAAAACAAGTAGAATGAATAGAAAAAATAGAAAGCTAGTGTTTGTTTGTTTTTTGTTTTGTTTTGTTTTTTAAATAAAAAAATAAAAAAATAAGATAAATGTAGATAAAGTAGAATTTAAATAGAATAGAAAGTGTTAGAGTTAGAGGGTCAGATAAAGGTGGAACAGATGTGTTTTTTGTCGTTTCTTGAAGATGGGTAAGGACTCAGCTGCTCGGATTGATTTGGGCAGGTCATTATTCACCGAGGAAAGCAATATTATGGATAGAAGACTTGTTTGAAGTAAAAACACCTTGATGGATTTTCACTTCACAAAACATTAATTGATGGACTGGAGTGGCGTAGATTACTTGTGGATTATCGTGATGTTTTTATCAGCTCTTTGGACTCTTATTCTGACGGCACATATTCAGTGCAGAGGATTTGGTGGTGGGCCACTGATGTAATGCCACATTTCTCCAAATCTGTTCCAATGAAGCAGTCTACATCTTGGATGACCCCGAGATTGAATACAGTGAACAATTCCTCCCACTGATGGGATTTATTTTTAATTTTTTGGGAATATCTTTTTGGTTTGAGCACATACATACATCACATTGCATCACCTTCCTGCTCGCCCCAAAAGCATGATGATATGATGATGATTATTACTGAGACTTAAGGACAGAGCTCAGTATTAAGTAAGTTTACTATTTCATCCATTTCATAGTCATATTCTCTGGGGTCATTCTGTGTCACTCAACTAAAGGTCTCCGGCTCAGATATTTGATTTTGTTTATATTTTTCTGAAGAAAGATAAACATATATAGCGATAAAAGCCAAAATATTGGATCATGGATGTATATTTACTGAGTTGTATCCAACTATTTTGTAGAGGGGGGTCAAATGATAATTTCCACAGATTCAGAGCCAAATTACAGGGGGGTAAAAATGACTTTATAAAGATGGTAGCATCATTAAGTTGTTTTCACACAGAGATCAGTAGGTCTGTTAGTAAAATCTGTTGACTTCAGCAATCTTTGTTGCATTATATTTCAATGGTGACAGTTCAAAAATGGGGGAAAACACTTTTCAACTTTTTTTTTTCTCCAAAGTTTGCAGGCCTGTAACTCAAGAAATATTACAGATATCTTAATGCTTTTTAGATTTTGGGTTTTAACAAACTTTTCTTTTAGTATCTTAATTTTTAAGGCTCTATCTGGCCACATTTCAGTGATATTGGGATCTCAATGGCTCCAGGAGTAAATTGTTAAATTGTACACATTTTTTTCAGTGGTCAAAACCCAAATGTGGGTCACTTTGCATACAGCTGATTAATTTTTTTTCTTTTCAAGAGGAATGTTTGAAGAACAAATTATGTTTGTTCTAGAATGTATCTTGTTTCCCTCTATCAAAAAATTCCATAGCTCATACCCGTCTCATTGTCATATATATTATTTTTCCAAATTTTGCGTGCCTGTAACTCAAGAAAGATATCTCAATTTGATTTTACATTCTGGTTCTGAATTCTGATTGATTTGACACAGAATGACCCTCTATTGTTTTTACTCACACTAACACATATACTGATGGCAGAATGACATAAATGACTCATTACATCATCTTTACGGGAACACTTTGTTTTTTTGTAAAAAAAAAAAAAAAGATACACATTCTAAGTGATACATCAGGTAAATATGTGGGGGGAGTTTTGTCTTCTCGTTCAGAGCAACTTACAAAATGAAAAAGTCAACACAGTATTGTTTTATTATTTAAATGCCATTATGACTCAGAATTGCTGAAAGAGTCTGCACCTAAAGATATAGACGTATTTGTTTTTGTATAGATGAGGTCTGTTGTAGGGGCTACATGATCAAATCAGAGGGGATCCTCTATTTTGATGTGCCAGACTGCTAGCAAAGTTGTCGTTGTAAAATGAAAAAAAAAAAAAGTTAAAGTATAGTTAACAGAAATTTTGTTAGTAGTTATTCACCCTCGTGTTGTTCCCTTTTCTGTGGAACACAAAAGGAGAATTTTGAGGAATCCTCGTGCACCATAGACTACCTTAAAACTAATCCATACACCTTACAATAGCTTTGTAAGCATTAAATACCATATTAAATAAAATATTTTTTTTCTTTGAAATGTAAAAAGTATTATACATTTACTGTAAATATATATTGTTTGTGGGTGGATGGATGTCAGTGTTTATGAATGCTTTGCCACTGACAAAGTAAAAAAAAAAACTATTTGAAGTAAACGGTTGTTGTACACTATAGTCCACACTAAGTGCCTCTTCCCTGCAGGCAGTTTCCTCTTCTTTTGTAAATATTACCTTACACAAGGAAGTACAGTAGGATCAGGCTATGGGAGTGTAAACGTGCACCGTTATTCATGTGTAACCTCATTTTCTTATCTCCTCAAAGTATTAATTATGTATATTAAGGTCACTTTCACTTGCTGTGAAATAGGTTTTGTGCACTGCACATTTGAAAAAACAATGAAACCTTGCGGTGATTCAGACAGGAAAGATGCCTTAAATAGGTGTATATTATAAGATCAGTTCACTAACCTAAATAAAGAGGAAGTTTCCTGTCAAAAGGTCAATTTGGTGCACCAGCTTTCAGACACATTTGAGTCTTTGGTTTGCCATTCAGACTCAAAAAGGAAATCTCACAGTGAGCCATCAGTTTGGAATTATTTGCTCAATTGTTTTACTACGTTTTGCCATCTTTGTGATTACACTTTTATGTCCTTCCCCTACAACTCTATACTTCTCCCTTTCCAACCAACCCTAACACTGGTTTAGTGACATCAAATGTAACTTCCCCTTCCTACCACATCATCAGGTCGACTGGCTTTCAAAAGGCAGTGTTTCAGAGTCTGGACTCACACATACTCATAATCGGCACTGAAATCATCATGGCAGCAGAGGTATGCAAATCTATAACAGATCAATGTCTATGTTAGTTGATAAATGTATCCAGTAGAAAACATTTCATGTGTGACATTTTATAGGGGAATCTTGTTTGTGGCGGTGTTATGTTGCTCCACACTGAACGTGAAGGCAAACACTCATATGAAGTGAATGGCTTTTTAAACTATAACAAAGGAATATTCGCAAGGTGAGATAATCTATCTATCTGTCTATCTGTCTATCTATCTATCTATCTATCTATCTATCTATCATCAATCTATCTACTGTATCTATCTATCTATCTATCTATCTATCTATCGATCTATCTATCTATCTATCTATCTATCTAAACTGTCTGGCTGTCTGTTCATTCATCTATATCTTCTTTTTTCAGCAAGGGAGATAAACTTATAATGATAAACAACACAGATATGGAGGATCTGACTCCGCGGGCATTTGCAGAGCTCCTGGTAGCAGGATCCCCCTTACTTGTGAGTTTTATATTTATAATACACACTCATATGCACTTACCTCCTTATCTGTTACCCATTGAAACATGAGAGAGAAGCGAAACTGACGTTTTCACAGGGCTTTTTTTTTTTGACTTGTCAGCAAACTTTGATTGGTCACATGGACTTGTGTGTGGGTTTTTCAAACATTAAATTCCAGAGATTGCATAATTATGGGGTTTTTTTTAACTGCTTGAGGAATAAAACACCTGTCTGAGCTAACTTTATTTACATCAACTGTGCTGAGGTCAGTAATCTCCTCTCTTAGACCATACACCATTCGCCCAAAAGAAAAAACGAAGAGTGTGAATCTGAGGAAATCAGTGTCCATAAAAAGGAGCAGACAGTCATGAGATTCAGCCTGATGATGGTAAGAGAGGAAGATCTGGAAGCCACTGGAGTTGAACCATTGCCAGAGTGGGAAAGCAAAGACATTGAGGATGACTCTTTCAGTGATGACAAACTTCTACTTGTCTCCATGGCTGGCACAAGCTTCAGTATGGTCGTTGCTCGGGGTTGTGACCCTGACAGCCCTTGCAACAGCTGTGGAGGGATAAATTGCCAATTTAACGAAGTTGTTGTCCTGCCTGCGACAGCTGAGGTTACCTTTAGTAAGAAATTAATGTTGCTTTCATTGCCATTTTCATATTTATGTGCAATCAGTTTTTAATCTACTAATATTTTGTTTTTTCAAGTTCTTAACTGTTAGAATTGATGTTCATAAAACTTAATACCACAGTAACACTACAATAATGTTCCTGCAGACTTTAAGGGAAACCCATGCAAAATTAAATGAGATTTTTTTTTTAGAGTTTAAAGTGATATTCTTCCCCTATTTTGCCAGATTCTTCAAGGATTTTGAAACAGGTTTATGAGCTAAATAATGTGTTCTTGAAGAGTTTCGTCATGGAAAAGTATGTCACCCCAGAAAATCGGCAGATGTTTTTGAGGGATACCATGTCAGGTAATAAATATAAAATATAATAATAATATTGTTACAAACTGCTCGGAGACTACAGGTTGAAGATCCAAATGCATTATTTATTAAGGGGTAATCCAAAGCCATAGTCCAATAAACAGGCAAGAGGTCATAAACACGGGGTAAACAATCCAACACAGAACACCAGGCAGGAAACTCAGGCAAAGACCACGGAACAGATAAACAATAGCATGCTCAGAAATGCAGTAATAACACATACAAGACTTCACAAGGACACAGGGAAATAGACAGGGTATAAATAGGGAGAGACAAACAGGATAACAAGGTAACAAGGGGGAGGAGCTATTTAAACACCATGGGAACTAACACGGGGAACCATGACAACAAACAAAGCAGAGGGGCAAACAGCAGATGAGACTGGGCAAAGAATTGTGGGAAATGGAGTCCAGGATTGAGTGGGGAAGAGTGCCATCTGATGGATGTCCAGGGCACTCCAGCTGGTGATCGTGACAAATACACAGTAAAGTTTATATAAATGTACTGTATATATTCATTCATTATATTAGAATGTAATTTTGTAAATACTTTTTTGCAATCAAATTAAAAATTTTAGAAGTGTATTTTGAAGTAAAATATATAAACAAATATTAATTTGTAACTGAAATTATTTTTTTTGGCTTACAACAATATGATTCTTTGTTTTGATTTGATCCAAGTATATTCTGAAATACATTTTGCAATACTTTTTGTTTTAGCAAAAATCACCCTCTACTATTACACTGCCACCATGGGCCATGTAGGTGTTCCTGTTGTACTGAACTTCACCGGCACAGAAAACTTCTTCTGCTGTACCACCAAGCAAGGTGAAGATAAGAAGATTTTAACACTCGTGGTAAGTTTTTTTTTTTTTTTGAAGGTGTATTATTAGGATGTGTTTTTATTAGGTTTTTATGCATCTTGGCACCATTTTAATGTTTTATTATAAGTGTGACTTATGCACTGTATTCCTATGGGGAACTTATGGATGAACTGTTCCTTTAAGCTGAAACTAGACTTTTGTTTTGTTTTGTTTGCAGAGCCATAATAAAATGGACTTGAAAAGCATCTGTCCTGATGACCAAGAAAAATGGTCTCTTGTATTCTACATGTCTTCTGGGCAAGACAATCTTCGGCGTTTTGAGTCAGCTCGTTATAGAGGATGGTTTATTTACACACAAAGCGTAGATAGTAGAGTAGTGGACATGGATAGGGGAGATCAGTTTGACAGTAAACAAGACAGTGCCTTCTCACTTATAATTCTGAGTGAGAAAGGTTCATGGAATTCAAGGTCTTGATATTATCGTTGGGAAGCCGGGAGTTGTTCTCAGATTAACTTACATTTCAATATACGTTTTGGATGAGTGTAAGGTTAAGGTTGTCTTAGCGGATGCAGCCTCTTCTAAAGAATGGTGTGTTTTACTGCCATCGCAGTAGTGAGTAGATATGTATCATACTATTAGATTAAAAAAAATTTATGAGTGTCATCTTTTTTACATTCAGCTAATTTTAAACTGATGTTTTTAAATCAACACATGTAATTCATATTTATTTTTATTTCTAACTGTTCATAGTTACTTTTTGTGCTGAAACATTATGTTTTTTTTAGTATTGAAAAGAAATCCTTGCAAAATGTAATTCGTGTAATTCCTGTATTTATATTATCAACTGTTATTTAGGCTACATTTGCTTGTATAAGCTGAAAGCTACTAACAACTTTGAACTGTTGCTTTTGCTGCATAAATGTATCATTTACCATATTAATGTGTGTTTGTGTATTATTCTACACTCTCAGAAAAAAGGTACAAAATCTGTCACTGGGGCGGTACCTTTTCAAAAGGCATACCTTTGTACCTAAAGAGTCCATATTGGTACCTTAAAGGTAATACAGATAAGTACCTAAAGTGTACATATTAGTACCTAAAAGGTACAAAAGTGTAACTTTTGAAAAGGTACCGCCCCAGTGACAGTACCTTTTGTACCTTTTTTTTCTGAGAGTGTATAAAATCACAATAAAAAATTGTGAATCAAGTTCAGTAAGTGTTTCAGATTCATCCAACAACACAGTTCCAGTGGTACTGTAGTTATGCTTATACATCATAAAATGATGTTTCTTACAGTATGATGTCACTTATTAACATAGATGCTTTTATCCAAAGTTGCTAAATTATATTGGCAATGTTTTGAAGAGCTGCTTGTAATTGCACATATTTATTTTTCTTTGGATATGAAATTCATTAGTAACTGCAATGTGTAACAAAGACCTACAATTTGATTTCATATATTTTATAATAAAATAAATATAAATCTTTTTTTACACTTCCTGAAAGAATGTCATTGAACACATGTTAATTCAATTATGTGTACTTTATATTGATTCTAATTCAATTTAGTGTGTAAACATATTTATGATTACAAATTTTAGGTGTGATTAATCGCGATTAATCTCAAAAACCTGTGCGATTACTTCATTACATTAAAAACTCAACTCACAGCTCTATTTTTAAATTTAATTTTACTTTATTAAATTAATTGTACTAATTCTAAGGAAAATGTTTAATTTAGTTGTTTTGTATTAAAAATTTAGATTAAATCATGAATGAAATTTTATTGTATTTTAGGTCATAACTGTCAATGACCTATGATGCAATTCCAATGTAAAAGGTGCTATGAGCAAGAATTGCATCATCTTTGGTTATAAGCCAACTAGTTATAACTGGTTATAAGCCAATACTTTTTATTTTTACCGCAACACAATGATTCATTTCTTATGTGCTTCCCCTTCAATAATAACTTCTTTGAACGCCCCAGTGGTAGGAATACCCCCACGTATACAAATATAAAACCCAAACTGTGACCTTTTCCACCTCCATTAACCACTTCTCAGGTTGGCATAACGTTCACACTTTAACAAAACAGATTATGTTTTATTACCTCATTCCTTTTAGGCTTAATGAGTGAAAGTTTGAAATTACTGCTGAATTTGTTTTGGTATTGATGCAAAGAGCCAATTTTGTCCAACCCTTCGAATTTTTGTACTTGTGTGCTTTCCCCGACAACATACCTTCAATTTTCCCACCAAAACCTTACGCTGTGGTATACCGTGTCTCACAACTTCCTCTTCCTGCTACAAGAAGGCTACAGAGATTAAAAAAAGCACCATTCAGAGGCAAGGCTTGCACATCTTTTTGATAAGCATTGAGATCAACATGGCAGCAGAGGTAAGCATTTTCGTAGCACTCTGTTATTTTGTAGTTGATGTAAACATACTTAAATATATAGCAATTGATCAATGTCTATATTAGTGAATTAGTCCCTAATTTTTCAGTATAAGGGAGATGCAAAAATAGAGACATTTTCTGATCTTCTAGTTCACTTTAACTTAATGCGCTCTTTCACTTCTCTTGTTCATTAAACCTGTTTAAATGTTACAAGAAAGAGAAATGAAACTGAAATGTTTAGTGCGCCCTTTCTGCCTAGTCAGGAAACTTAATGATCATGTGGCCACGTGTTCTGGTTGGTATTTGAAACAAATATGTTCTTTAACTGCACTAAAGCAAATAGTCTCCTCTCGTAGAATGTACATCATCCGAGCACTGAAAAAACAGAAGAGTGTGAATCTGAGGACACCCGATGCAATAAAAAGTAGAAATTCATAAGATTCAGCCTGTCGATTGAAGATACTGAGATGGTTGGGCTTCAGAAGCCATCACATCCACAACCAGAGTGGGAAGAGAAGGACATTGAGGATGACTGTTTCGCTGATGACAATCTGCTTCATTCCCTGGCTAACATGAGCTTGAATCTGTTTGTTGATCAAGTCTCTGATGCTGACAACCCTTTCTGCAACTGTGATTGGCAGTTAAAAGAAAGTGTGATCATGTCTGAGAAAGCTGATATTTCCTATAGTAAGTTTTAAATTTATTTAAAACTTTTTTATATCAAAATTATTTATCCATCTCCATTTTTATTCATTTGGAATGATCTAATGTTGAAATTTCCATTCCTTTCTGGTTGTAATATCCTGCTGCCTTTTTCAGTATCTGCACAAATTTGGAAAGTGATTAAAGAACAAAACAGTTTATTTCTGAAGACACTCAAAGGATGCAAGTATGTTGCATCAAGACAAAATGAGATATGTTTGGAGAGTACGATGTCAGGTTTGTATCAAATAATGAAAATTATGTTTTTAGGAAACATTGTATTTTTATTATTTCCTTGTGGCAGTGCTATTCGTTTACTGTTATTTTAAAATGACATTTTCCACAAATTTCGTTTTTTTTTTTTTCAGCAAAACTGACCATCTTTCATGGCACCTTCCGTGGCATGGTCACCAATGACAGTGAATCAGGTGTTCCCATTGTGCTGAACTTCACAGGCACAGATAACTTCCTCTCCTGCACCACCCGAGGAGAGGAAAAGATTTTAACAGTTAAAGTAAGTTTTCAATAATCTCTGTTTCTTGATTTTGCATTTGTGTTTTGTTAGGGTTGTACAGCAGTGCATTGCTCTACAAGTTACGAAAATGTAAGTATATTGTGCTCAAATACAGCAGGGTCTTCCTGTTCAACTTCAACAAACCAACTTTTATCATGTTTATTTCAGATGTATGACAGAAAAAAGATACACATTTCTGCAGATGACCCAGAAAAATCATCCCTCATTTTCTACATGTCTCAAAAGCGGGATGGTCTCCGGTATTTTGAGTCAGCGCTCCACAGAGGATGGTTCATTCACACTATAAATGATAACGATGTGAAAATGCAAAGAGGCAATAATGCATCCAGCAGTTGCTTTGTCTTTGAGTGAGAGTAAGACCACAAAATCTGCTTATTATATTTTATTCAGAATGTGTCAACATCATTTCCTTTTACAATTTTAGGTTGTTGTACCATAGCATTGGGTATTTTTTCATAGTATAAAAAATACATCAATATATTTATATAATATTAAACTTTATTTACATTTGTCTGTATAAGCTACTAGAAATTGCAATAATTATATTAGTTAGAGTAACTTTATAATTCATCTTATTATAATTTTAACATAATGCACTTAAATAAACATTTGCAAACATACCAGAAATTGGATTTGTCTTCTATTGGAAAAAAAGTTTTCAAAAATGTGAAAATATTGTTTCAAAAAAGCATGCAGTGGTGTAGACACTTTTTTCATCGCTCTCCTTTCTGATATTATTTGTGGAAACACCTATTTCTTTACAGTCCTGTTTGTTCAATGTCTTCCTCGAAGGCTTTGTTAACTTCTCCATCATCTGAATTCTCATATGGGTTCACAGTCTCATCAGCCTTTTTAGCTTTCCTGTAAAAAAAAAAAAAACGTTTTGCAAATGTAAGAAATTCAATACCACACTTGTGGTCAAACCTTGTGTGGATTTAATTCATGTTTTTTTTAATCAAAATTTTTAAGCCAATATTTTACTATTTCTTTTGAAATTAATTATTATAATGTGTATCTTGGATGCACTTTGTGTCTTTTTTAAATATTGTCCACGTAGCTATGATGATGCAGTTCTACCAAACATGTCAGTGTTTAATATGGACAAGAATGGCATAATCTTCACTGTCACTAAACTGACTCTAGCTGCTTTCAATCATTCATGAGGTGTTTCCCCTGCAGTACTTACTTCTTCCTGTTTAATATCCCTGTTGTAATGAGGTAGATCCCCCCAAACACAGTTACACCCATTACCACTCCAAATACCACCAGCCAAACTGTAAATTTTTCCTCTTTGGGCGGAGCTAATGTTGCCTGCAGCCCAACAAATTCCAATGTTTCATCATTGAGTAAAAATGCACCGTTGATGCGTTCTCTGGACAGCCTGTGAAGAGATAATAAGGGAAATTTAATAATAAGGTCACTGGAACAACTGCTTAAGTTCCTCTTAATTATGTCATGGCACCCAATATTCATGCAATCTATAATTATTTTAAAAATATTTTATATTAATATATATATAT
>NW_015544143.1:721264-730460 GCF_001515605.1 Sinocyclocheilus anshuiensis | reverse complement strand
ATCTATATATATATAAATGGTCAAAGTGTTATGATTATAATATATACCGTATATTTAAAAATAATGATTCTAAAATTCTAAAATTATTATACACAATATTTAATATTTTTATATAGTATGGTTTTAAGAAATACCAGATAGCTGCCTCTACATCTGCCTTAGGAATGAGTGTGTCTGGTTTGGTTGGATCCATCACAACAAAATAAAAGGAGATTCTGGCCGTTTCATTGTATGTGTTGATATTCTCTGGCCTGTGTGCAACAAATATGTTGTGAAAGGTCACAATTTCACAATGAAAATTATTCAATCAAACTCTGAAATGTGCAATTAGTGGAGGATAAAAGAGATGATACTCACATGAAATCCATTTTTATTCCCTTTTCTTTCAGATAGTACTGGCGCATGGCAAAGGCCATAGTGGACTTAAAGAGATAAATTTCATTTGTATTCCAAGTGTACTAGAGATTAAAAATGACAGTAATTAGCAAAGGCACATTCCATTTGTAGTTGTAATTCATTATGTTTGCTAAAAATTAAAAGACTTACTGCATCATCTCCCATGGCAGATTTTAGGCTTATTCTGACTTTGAATGCATTTGCATCTGCTTTATTTATATAGGATGCTGCAAGTTAGTAAATATACCCATTAAAAAAAAAAAAAAAAGGAATTTTTCAACATGCAGTATGTGGGCATATCAATGCTGGAAATGTATTGATGAATGCAGATAATACAATTAAACCAATAGCTGAATTTATTTTAAGAATCTACAGAAATTCAATGTCTATGTAAAAATGAAATACTGACTTGGGTTAATATTGACGTTCCAGCCGGGCACTCTGTTGTTCTTTTGGTTCTCTTCCTTCAGCCACTCCATAAGAGTGCTGAAGTAATGTAGCAGTGGCTGAGAGTCCATCTTCGTGGTTCCTGCAACATCTTCCAGAGCACGAGTCCAAGACATGGATCTGCCTAACTCAAGCATATGCCTGTGGCCCAAAATATTTGTTTGTTTATGGCAGTTATGTTTATCATAATATGAAAGACTACAGGAGTTATTAATAGAACATTTATCAAAAAGCAATATCAAAGAAACAAAGCATTCTGCATACCTGAGTTTGTTACCAGCTTTGGTTGAATTTGTAATGTCACATTTGAAAAGGGGACCGGTGTGGCCGGCTGCCTCACATAAGGCCTCTTGAAACTGGAACTGATATATGGTTCTAGTGAAGTACCTATTAGAGAAACAGGATATGGCCATATACATCCAAAGATTTATATTATATTATTTCTTTTCATTTAAATGTTAAAATTAGGGCAATACAAAAAATTTTATAGAGATTTCACAATTAATTTCAGACTCAAAAGCTCTCGATTCAGTTCACACTCTGGTATCTGTTATAATGTGCATTTTGTTTAAATATGAAAAACATTCTCTCTGAGCTCATTGAAAGAACCTGCTACTGGGAAAAAAAAGTTATTTTTTCACGCTGTATGTTCTGATTCACTACAGAAACCCGCTCAAAAGAGTCATTTATTTCTGGAATTCGACGACCCTGGACGCAATGTATTTGACTCAATAGAAAGAACCAGCTTAATTTGTTTCGGGAATCGGGCTACATTGCTCGCGCTGTATTTTATTTATTTTTTTGATTCACTGGAAAGAATGACTCAAAATAATCATTTGTATCGGGAATCGGGCTACCGTAGTCACGTTGTATGTTTTGATTCAGTAAAAAGAACCGTCTCATATTTGTTTATGAATCGTACGTACTACAGTGGTCTGAATGTTTGTTTAACTCTGCAGTCAGCGAGAACAGCTCAATATAAAGACGATTCTAGCCATTACTTTGCGGTTCACTGAGAACTATTGCATCGCATTTTGGCCGTGTTGCTGAACGTAAACAACGCAGTTACGTCTGCAGAACCGGTAGCGCTTTACAAACTATTTAGCTCGATTGTTCAACACAATTCTTTATTAATTCTACAGCTGACATTACCTGATAAAGGAATAATCTCCAGACACGTGGAAAAGTGCAGGTGGGTCACAGTACGACTCATCTCTGGGCACAGCCTCAGCCACTCCAACTAGTTCTCGCCTGTGGTAACAAATGTTGTGATGAGCCAGAGAGTCTGAGTGTAACTGAGTAAGAGTTCATAATGTTTGGATTCAGATGATTTTTAATGCATGTTTTCTGTCACTCACTTCATTTGCCACCAGCGGAGCATCCACTCATCTTTTGGGATGGTCTCTTTGAAGACTTGCCACCTCCATTCCTCCAGCATGTAGGTGAAGGGCAGAGTGGCCACGATGGTGAGGGCCTGCTTCAGAAGGAAGTTAATATCTGTCTCTGTGAATACAAAAATAAATAAATAAATGTTTTTTAGGTTTTGGTAAAGAATGTTCTATATCATAGTTATATTGCACTTTACCATAGTCCTGTTTGAAGTCAGGAGGTAGAAGCCCCAGTGACTGCAGGTGAGAAGGAGTGGCAGCGGAAAGGGACATGATCTCTCCCACGGCCTCATGGAAACCTTCATTAGCCCCATCTCTCAGCAAATATGTGTGGTGACGGTAAGCCATTTGGTACTGGTTATGACCCATCTCATGGTGAACAGTTAAGAAATCGTCCATGTTCACTTTAGTGCACATTTTGATTCTGTAAAAAATAATAACAGTGTTGCTCTCAGTAAGTTTGCTAATTATTGAACTGAATGAGAACAGCAGCTAAAATTAATAATGGCTATTCTTTTTAACTATTTTGTACATAGAATCCTGAAAAAACGTATCACAGTTTCCACCAAAATATTAAGCAGCACAACTGTTGCCACCATCAATACTAATAAGAAATGTTTCTTGAGCACCCAATCAGCATATTAGAATGATTATGTGACACTGAAGACCAGAGTAATAGCTACTGAAAATTCACCTTAATATATTACAATAGAAAACGTTATTTTCAATGGTAATAATATTTCATGATATTACAGTTTTTTCTGTATTTTTGATCAAATAATTGCAGCCTCTGTGAGGTAAAGTGAAGAATGTAACTTGTAACACATTAGAAGCAATGAGTTCTTTTTAGAAAAACATCAAAAGGAAATATTATTTTAAATAATTAAACAGAATTCAGTTGTTTAAAATTGTATCTTATCTACCAGTTAATCATTACCAAACATTTTGACCCAACGTAACACAGCATTATCAGTCCCACCTGAAGTCCTCTCTGTTTCCCATGTCCCATGCGGTAGGATGGCACACCACATCTCTTCCTTCAGGCTTAATAAACATTGAGTTTGTCCAGAAGTTCTCAAACATTGCAGACATGTTTACAGACATAAAGAATTTTTCTGCCTCTTTAAACAGGCGCAGTTCATCCCAGCCCTGAAATGGTATCAAATAATTAGGAAAATAAAATGAGCATGACCATTTACAACTCCATAATCTTTTATTGCATCAGCTAAAGAACAAAATGATTAATAGCATAGATTACATGTAATCTTTGATCAAATAAAATGTGAACAGACCTTTAGCCTGGACTTTTAAACATATATGAAGATAAAAGATAAAACCTTGGAGATAAAAAGACGCTTAGCTTAGACCAAAAAGTTGAGAATAGAAATGAAAATGGTCGCATGTCTTACCTGGGCCACCATTTCAGAGCTCACATCGATATCAGGCTTTTCTGGATACGGGATCATGAGAGGATACAAGTTGGTCCAAAACCGTCCCCACATATCGCCTGAATGTGAAAAGTCAGAAAATGTCACCATTATCCTCACATTTGATATTAAACAACACTATATCCTAATAGCATATATTTATTAAAGTATATGTCATTTAACATCACTGTTTGGACAACGCAAATCACTTAATAATGTCCCATATATTACCAAGCAGATGTGCTGGAAGGCAAGCGTCAGAGGCGATGTGACCAGGATAGACATCTTGCAGTTGTGCTCTCACATAAGCATGAAGCTCTTTGTACAAAGGTAAGATCTGGAACATCATAGTAAGAGTGAGTTTTCTAAATCAAAACCAAAGAAAAACTGCCTTCACTCTTAAATATGAAGGTTATTTTTTGCCATTGATGGTTCCATGAAGAACGTTTAACTTCCATGGAACCTTTGCACAAAAGGTTCTTTATAATAAAAAAAGGTTCTTCAGATTTTTTTTCTTTTTCTTTCAGACTTTAAAGAACCATTTACTGAAAGGTTCTTTGGGGAACCAAAAATCTATGGCATCGCTGCAAAAAGTTTTTGGAACATTCATTCTTAAGAGTGTGTGACTTGTTTTGACTTTTTTTCACCAACCTCCTTGTAAATGCGCCTGGCGTCTTCCATAACTTGGTCTCGGGAGTAACTGTATTCGGGTTCATCTATGGTTTCATAATCCCCCCTCCAGTAATCTCCGTGGTCTTCATAATCTTTAATAAAAGATGAGAAAAATCTTGAACTTTGTCACCACCACATCAGCTGTCCATAAAATCAAAGCAGTAAAAGCAAAGGCATAATATTATCATTTAAGGTTATTTAAAGCCTATGTCATAAAGTTAAGAAGAGAGCTCCTACTGTTGAGTTTGGCGGCTTCGTTCTTCAGGTCCACATATTTCTCATACAGGGGTCTCATCTTCATCCCTGAGGCAACTCTCCAGCCCTCCCACACATGGAGACGCTCATCATAGTCCCTGCTGTTTGCCATGATACTCTCTAGGCCTAGTAAATGAAAAATGTATTGAAGTCAGGTAAACTGGGCAACTGATTTAAATTCACATGTACAGTTACATGTGGTGTATGCTTTTATGTGTTCCCTGGGACCTTCACATTGCTAGCAGTGAGATCTAGTAACACCATACTGTACATGGTACTCAGTTTGGTTTGGGGTTGCCAAGAATTTTGCATAATATTGAAGTCTCTTATGCTCAGCAAGGCTGCATTAATTTAATAAAAAAATGTAGAAAAATAATAATATTGTAAATAAAAGCAACCAAAGCAGTCTTTGGTGTCACATGATCCTTTAGAAATCATTCAAATATGCTGATTTGCTGCTCAAGAAACATTTCTTTTTATTATCAATGTTGAAAACAGTTATGGTGCTTAATATTTTTTATGGAAATCGTGATACTTTTTTTCCCAGTATTTTTTTTAATTAATGTAAAATGTAATGTAAAATAATAGAAATGTTTTGTTATATTATAAATGTCTTTACGGCCACTTTGAACAATTTAATACATCCTTGCTGAATAAAACCGAATAATTTATTTCCAAAAAAATCTTACTGACCCCACATTTTTTAATAAATGAATATATATCTTTATTGAATCTTAAAGGAATATAACATACCAAATATTTCTGGACCATTTTACCTTTAGTTCACCTTATTTTTCAGTTTTCATATCCACTTTTCTAATAAACATCCATTTTCTCACCTGTTTTAAAAATGAACCTGAGAAGGGAAAAAAAATGAAAAAGGGAAACTGTCAGTTTGACAGTTCCCTCTTTCATAGAGCGCCACCATGAGGAAACATCATACATTTAGATGGCTCAGTTGGTGGAGCTAAAATATTGAAATGACTCGTTTTTTTTTTTTTTTTTTTTTTTTTGCGTTTATGAATGAAACCGATAATAGAAGCCTTTCACACAGACTCTTTTATTATTATAAATAGGGAAACAAGGTTTATGGTTTATGATCCTGAGATTTCGCTTTATTATTTGTGTGGTGATATATGTACAGCTGACATTACCTGGCTCCAAAGTCTGACAGTCAGTGGGGTCGTCAATTTTGCACACAGTCGCTGTGTTGTAAATAGTGCTCATCTCTGACATGATGTTCCTCAACTGCGATGCACAAGGCAGCACGTTTAGTTTCAACACATTTGCCATATTACCACAGAAGAAGTGAAACTCTACATACAGTACACAAGAGAATTTAAATGTCTGGGTGACATTATTGTAAAACATCAATGTCATACTTACTTCACTAGCCTTGTCCGGTGAAAGCGCCCCTGATCCTTTATCTTGGAGCTTTTGGAGCTGAATTTTAATCAGTGGATCAGAGATTTGATCAATGGGGTAGGCACTGGATTCCTCAGACATCTTACTGAAGTACTCGCTCCAGATTGCATATGCTTCAGCCTAAAGAGAGTTGAAGAGAACTCATGAAGAACACCCATATCCAGTTACTATTGCTGTTGTTCAATGAATGCTTTCTCAAAAAAAAAAAAAAAAGAGATATGTTATTTGACTATTTGAACGAGTTAAAAACTGTCTGCAGAAGATAGACAAAGATGTTCAACTTGTCATGCACACCCATATCCAGCTACTACTGGTGTTGTTCAATTCATATTTTCCCCAAATATGTGATAGTTTATGATTTTAATAGTTAAACAGTTTAAAACTGTCTGCAAAAGATAGAAAAAAGATGCTCAACTTGTCTTCAACAAATATATCCAGTTACTACTGATATTTTTCAATTAATATTTTCCCAAAAAATTAGATATTTTGTGATTTCTATAGTTGGATGGGTTGAAAACTGATTGCAAAAGATGCTTCAAAGACACACAAAAGAAACTCTTACCTCTTTATCTGCGTTTTCCTGAGAGATATCTGTGTTGTAGGCCCAGGATGCAAGGGAATACTGGTATACAAGATTGGTGGCCTCCTCATCAAATTTCTTCAAGAATTCCCTTGCGCTTTCCTCCACGGTCTGAGAGCAGGCCACAGAGGCCATGGCTAAAAGCAGGAGCCAGCGAGCAAACAT
Organism: Sinocyclocheilus anshuiensis; assembly: GCF_001515605.1. NCBI lineage: Eukaryota > Metazoa > Chordata > Actinopteri > Cypriniformes > Cyprinidae > Sinocyclocheilus > Sinocyclocheilus anshuiensis. The sequence goes on along the minus strand of NW_015544143.1, from coordinate 723,705 downwards.
CGCAACAGCACTTGTCCCACCAACACTGACACTGTTGTTTTCCCCATGCATGGTCTTATCAAAGACACTCAATTGCTGTGCCCTTTGACCAGTGCCATAACCTAATGGTGCAACGTTGTGCTTGAATGCAGGTGGGATGGTTCCAGGAAGGAGTCTCTCTGGATGTTGCATAACATATCTTCTGCTAAAATTACCATATTTATATTTGTATTTATATTTATATTTGCTGTTATGATGCTAGAGTGTTCTGGATGGTTGTTCAGGTTTTCTAAGTGGTTGATAGCAGTTGCTAGGTGGTTGCTGCAGGATTCTGGGATGTTATTTATTTAAACAATATAATATTGTTTCAGTATGACTCAGCAATTGATGAAAATTATCCGGATTACTATTATAACAGATTTACAATTTCAGTTTCTCATTACTATTTATTTTTAAATGGATGTGTGTTTTATATACTGGCAATGCCTGGTGTATTCATTACTGAACGCTAAAGCAAAATACACCAAAAGCACAGATTTTTGCAAAGAGCAGACTGTGCTCTTTACTTTGAGCAGTAAGTCCATTGTGCAAACATAATCTAGGGCTATAAAAGCATAAATAACTGTGCCTGTGATGGCTAATGTAGATCTATATCTAGATAAGCTGATGACTCAGAGTTTCATAGTTAAATTATTCCTTAAAATATTAAATAATACATTTGATTGAACAGAATGATATTACAGTTGGAACATGAGGAACATAGATGACTATTTTAAATTTCATCTGGAATAATTCCATACACTATTAAAACGTAATGGTTGGGAACAATTTGAAACAGTCTCACTGTAATTTAGAGGCTTTACACAGGTTTTAACCCCACCTTCACATTTACAATTACTAAACAAAATGTCCAGACAAACATTCAGTATTCAGCTTCAACATTCAGACTGTTTAAGTAGATTGCTAACAGAGCTGTTTAATCTGTTTATTTTAGCTCATCCATGAATCAGAGATATGCCTTTATCTTTTATGGTTTTTATGTGAGGTTTTTTAAGCGAGGTTGGGTTAAGGTAGGATATCTTTGTCAGCACTTATAAATCATGATTAATCACTACAGTATCTTTCTTTCTTAATTAATTTATTTTAGTCACTCCCAATTTCTTTATCTAAAAAAATATACTTAAAATTTACCTTTAGATTTCTGAAGAGTTCTGAGTTCTGAATGTGTTTAAAGCAACGAAACCGGCAAAGCACTTAAGTATTATTTGTATCTTCCCTCTACACACTCTCCTTTTCTGTCCTCTCTTTTCCACCTCTATCATGTGTTTCCAAAACATTCCGGTTGACTCTCGACAACGCTCCAACATCACACGCAGACGGCAACGCAATCTTGCTAACCTTCATGCTATTTTTACATCCTCTACTGCACCTCTTTCTTTCTCTGTGGGTCTCTGGAATTGTCAGTAAGCTGTCAACAAAGCAGACCTCATTTCTGCTTTTTCTTTACAATCCACACTCAGCATCTTGGGTTTGACTGAGACCCTGGATTCGCCCAGAAGACTCAGCAACCCCAGCTGCTCTATCTAACAATTTCTCTTTCTCTCACACCCCCCGTCAGGTTGGCCGGGGTGGGGGCACTGCTCTGCTCATTTTTAACAAGTGGAAATACTCAACCCACTTTCCCCTATGCAATTATAACTCATTTGAATCTAATGCGATTACTGTAACAGCTCCTATAAAACTCCAGGTTGTGGTAATTTACCGCCCTCCTGGGCAAATTCTAGGCACCTTCCTAGAGGAGTTGGATGGGCTGCTGTCCTTATTCCCGGAGGATGGCAATCCACTTTTAGTCTTTGGCGACGAAAACATTATAACAAGTCAGAAAACACAACGACAAATCCGAAAACAAATTATCAAGTCAGAAAACACAAGGACAAATCAGACAAACAGAGGTACCTACAAACTATACCTACAGAGGTAGGTATAGTTTGAGACAGCGCCATTGGTTTGGGATTACTCACCACTGACTGGACGAGACATCTGTCAATCAACGTATACAGGAAGAACCAGCCGAAGAACAGCAGAGTCGTGGTAGAAAGTTCGGAGATGGTATTAAAGTAGCTCAGTTTAAATGTATTGTATGAATTGCCCTTACTATGGAATAAAAAATACGGAGTTTATATTTACATTTAGTTAAAAGTGGCTGTAAAACATCAGCTCCAGTGGCGCAGATGGATAAGTGCTTGTCGTTACAAGCATACAATACGTTCATACAATACATTTAAACAGAGCTACTTTAATACCATCTTCGAACTTTCTACCACGACTCTGCTGTTCTTCGGCTGGTTCTTCCTGTATACGTTGATTGACAGATGTCTCGTCCAGTCAGCGGTGAGTAATCCCAAACCAATGGCGCTGTCTCAAACTATACCTACCTCTTCCGGTTTGTCTGATTTGTCGTT
>NW_015544143.1:719935-720216 GCF_001515605.1 Sinocyclocheilus anshuiensis | reverse complement strand
TAACAAAATATATACAAATTAATACCTAAATAGGGACGTAGTAGTATACTTAAAGTATGATGTAAAGTTCACTTATATAAAACTTGTGAGTATACTTGCAGTAACTAAACTCTAAACTAGTAGTTTACTGAGACTATACTTCAAAGTGTACTAAAAATGCTACTACAAGTAAGTAAACTATACTATCAGTATACCTATAAGTTCATTTTTAGTATAGTTGCAGTACAAACTAAACATTTTGATGTAAACTAGTTGTGTACTCAAAGTTTACTACTGTTATA